>NW_027506726.1:0-32364 GCF_021521415.1 Bidens hawaiensis
AATTACGAATTGCATTATGCATGACAAACGGTAAGACAATGGCCACACCACAAAAGAGTGTTTGAGTGGCAACTTCACATTTTTAGCCACATTGACAATAACCTCCAGTGTCTATATGTTATGTTTGGCCACACAATACATTACTATGTGTGACGAAAAGTTTGAGAATAGACATACTTTAAATTACGAATAGCACTATGCGTGAAAAACGGTAAGACAATGGCCACACCACAAACTACAAAAGAGTGTTTGAGTTGCAACTTCACATTTTTAGCCACATTGACAATAACCTCCAGTGTCTATATGGTATGTTTGGCCACACAATACATCACTACGTGTCACGAAAAGTTTGAGAATAGCCACACTTTAAATTACGAATAACATTATGTGTGACAAACGGTAAGACAATGGCCACACCACAAACTACAAAAGAGTGTTTGAGTGGCAACTTCAAATTTTTAGCCACATTGACAATAACTTCTAGTGTCTATATGATACGATTAACCATACAGTACCTCTTTATGTGTGACGAAAAGTTTGACAATAGCCACTCTTTGAATTACGAATAGCATTATGTGTGACAAACGGTAAGACAATGGCCACACCACAAACTACAAAAGAGTTTTTGACTAGCAAGTTCACATTTTAGCCACACTGACAATAACCTCAAGTGTCTATATGATATTATTAGTCACTCAGTACCTCACTATTTGTGACGAAAAGTTAGACAATAGCCACACTTTCAATTACAAAAAGCATTATGTGTGACAAACGGTAAGACAATAGCCACACTATAATCTACAAAGGAGTGTTTGGGTGGCAAGTAAATATATTTAGCCACGTTTAATATAATATCCAGTGTCTATATCATATAATTAGCCACTCTATTATTAAATTTAAGTGGCCATTTCTTTGCTATATCCACATGGTATAGGTCACAATGCAATCTTAACACAATCCTATTGGCCACATTATTGTAAAATTCATGTGGTTGAAATAATAATTTATGTGGCTATATACGTGCAATGGTCACTCATAGGAAATAGTCATGTGGCCATTTTCTACCGTTTAGCCACACTTATTGGAGAGGCTTCTTGATGGCCAGCAACTAATGCCTGTACCCTTTAGCCACACTTATTACCACATAAGGTCACTAAAAACTGTGTGTGGCCATATCATACCCACGGTGTCGCGACCTTTGGCCACATATGACCTGAACAAAATGTGCGTGGCTAAAGGCCTACCGCCACACTTTTTTGTGTGGTCGAAGGTCAATTTTCACTTAGTGCAATAACCTCCAGTGTCTATATTATATGATTAGCCACACAATACATAACTATGTGTGACGAAAAGTTTGACAATAGCCACACTCTAAATTAGGAAAAGAATTATGTGTGACAAATGATAAAACAATGGCCACACCACAAACTACAAAAGAGTGTTTGACTGGCAAGTTCACATTTTTAGCCACATTGACAATAACCTCCTGTGTCTATATGATATGATTAGCCACACAATACCTCACTATGTGTGACGAAAAGTTTAACAATAGCCACACGTTAAATTATGAAAAACATTATGTGTGACAAACGGTAAGACAATAGTCACACTATAATCTACAAAGGAGTGTTTGAGTGGCAAGTAAACATTTTTAGTCAATTTTAATGTAATACCCAGTGTCTATATGATATAATTAGCCACACTATTATTAAATTAAAGTGGTCATTGTTTTGCTATATCCACACGGTATAGGTCACAATGCACGCTTAACACAACCCTATTGGCCACATTATTATAAAATTAATGTGGCTGAAACATGAATTCATGTGGCTCTATACGTGCAATGGCCACTCATAGTAAATAGTCATGTGGCCATTTTCTACCTTTTAGCCACACATATTGGAGAGGCTTCTTGATGGCCAGCAACTAATGCATGTACCCTTTAGCCACACTTATAACCACATAAGGCCACTAAAAACTGTGTGTGGCCATATCATACCCACAGTGTCGCGACCTTTAGTCACATATGACGTGAACCAAATGTGTGTGGCTAAAGGCCTACGGCCACACTTTTTTCGTGTGACCAAAGGTCAATTTTCACGTAGTGTAAAAATTTTTACATATACCCGTACTTGTACCCAAAAGTACCCATATCTAAAATCAGTAAACTTGGATACGTATACCCGTACGGATACAAATTCATACAAATACTGAATAAGTGCGAGTATTCATGGAAAAACTCATCGCTACATTATATTTGCGGGTAATGGAAAATTTTAATTATTTAATTCAATCCATGATTATCCCGATCAACAAAATCTTCCATAATTTAGATATTATCATTAATGTCATTAATGACATTTAATGTTTTGATTTGCTTCTTCCTGAATTATGTCATTAGAAGTTTAAAAGCAATTGTCAACTTTTATGTGTTAATTGTTTATTTAATAGGTTAAAACTTAAAAACCTCATAAAACTGAGGCTGTGCATATATATATATATATATATATATATATATATATATATATATATATATATATATATATATATATATTGATTTTATTTTTGAATTATCATGGTGCAAAGAAATTATAATAAAATGTAGTATGTATGGAAATTAGCCATTTGAGTCAATAGAAAATGCAAGTGTTCAAAATAGATGTTGCTTTAATAGTATTTGTAGATATATTTTATGTAGATATAGAATTTTTCTCTCTTAAGAAATAAATCATGTGAGCCGGCCCAATCTTTAATTGCTCCATGCTCATGCACGATTCCACGAAAAGAAAGGGATCTGATTAGCACCGCTCCGCCACAAGTCTGCCTACCACCGCCGTCACCGGTGGCTGTCACCGTCGCCCCTGTTACACTGTTGTTGTTTCCAAACACCACCACCGATGCCGGGTTCTTTTTTTCGTCACCTAGTGTAACTAGTTAACTCTCGGTGTCTCGACCGGTTAATCATTAACCGAGGTATATATTATCTCATCGGTAGTTATTAATATATTGTATATTATTACTGTTCTCGTATGGTTTTGTATCCGGATTTTGCCGGGTTCATTAAAATGTTGATTGCTCGTTTTTATTCCGCTGAACATATATTAATTGGATTAATTATTGGAACATATATTAATTAATAGATACGAACACATTCCAACCAATTCCCAAAAAGTATAAATTTGTATCAAATTTGAACTAGTAACTAATCCCAACATGGAAGTACTGAAAAAACTCATATAAGCAAAAAATCGCCAAGTATCCGTGATCATGAGACATATAATTATCACTATAAATAAGAACCATAATTCCAAAAATAGTGATTAATATTGACATAACAGAAGTAAGTGGATCGATCAAGTATCCGTTTATTGAACCGGGTTTTAAAAATGTATTTTTTATTGATCACCAACTAAACCCAACATGCCTCATGGGCTGGCCGGCTCTGCACGAGACCTCGATAGACGACCCATGACAAAAGACCAAGTTCTTGGTTTTTCAAGATTGAACAACTAGGCCGAGGATGCTGTAACGATTCCGACGAAACCAGGTATGCCCTAACCGATAGACGTTAGTTACGTCATATGTAATGTCGGGTACAGGAGTTACCATAGTAATTATACGAGAATACATGGTTCATTGTATTGATTGTACGTGAATATATAATTCGCTGTATTGAATATGCGATCAATCGATCGATAGTTATTGAAACCCGAATGAATCGAGGGTTCAATTATAGACGAGATATATGATATTTAGTGATGTTACGAAGTAATAAAGCTTCGGGATAAGTGGATTAAAGCACAGAAAAAGGATTTCGATTTAATAGTACGTCGGTACGATAAACGAAACCTTTAATACCAAACCGAGCAAGAGACGATCGATCAAGCCGAAAAAGATGCGTAATAACTAATAATATGATGTTTCGAGTTAATAAATGCCATGGTTTAAGTTTTTAAATCGGTTTTATATAAATTTTATTTTTAAGCCGAAAAACAACCATTTTGGCCTCGTTGTAAGCCGAATTAAAAGTTTAACCGAGAAACGAACTGAACCAGATTATCCAAAACATTATCCAGATTACGGAAATCGGAATGAGTGGCTAGAAATGAAGAAGTGGGTCCCACCCCAGCTCCCCATTTGGACCGATCGGTCCTTGCACACACACACACACATTACATTTTCTTTTTTCTAATACCCAACTCTCCAAATCCTCTCTACATTCTTCAACATCCATCCAAAACCCAAGTTTTTAAGCAAGAACACAATGTAAAAACCGAGTTGTGATCGTGTTTATCTTCTTTTCTTGGTTCATTTACAAGGAAATGAGGTTTCAAATGAAAAATGGGTGAAAACCCGAGATGAAACCGATTCTTGGAGGATCAAGTGATGTATACAAGTTATACAAAGGATCTTGGTCCAAGAAAGTAGTTAAGAGAGTCAAAAACGAATTTTTACGGTTAAAATCTTTGTTTGTATATCATAACCGTAACCATGAAAGAAATGGCTTGATCGTGAGTATAACTTGCTTGGTATTGTGGTATGTTGTTTGTAGGCTCTGTATTTAGTGGTAGATAAGGCGGAAAGATGAGTTTGTAGCGTGTAGTGGCGGAAAACGAAAGGTATATTCGGTTTTTGTCGGTGTATGTGTTTTTGGACAGATTGTTGGTCGTTTAGAGTTAGGTCATGAAATTTTACAGAGATGTTAAACACATGGAATATGAGTTCTGTGAATATTTGGTAATTTTTGGATGAAGGATGAATATTTGGTGAATTTAATACTCGGTTTTGGCCAAAAATGGTGAAAAATAGTTAAATATCATGCAAAATTCTGGAAAATTGTGGATAAGCTTTTCATATCATGTATAAGTCACACACAAAATTTGAGGTCCGTTGGAGAAGTCTAAGTAGGCTTTTCGGTTAAACGAGTTCTAGGGATTTCTAGCTCGGTTTTTGTAAAAATGGCATTTAAAAGAATATTTTGATTTTGGAAAAATTACAGGGGACTATGTGGATGGCAGGGGACATCCAAGAGAAATTTGGGATTTTTCTAAGATCGTTTGGTATTTACGACATATTTAGTGTTTAAATGGTGTTTAAAAATAGATAAGTAAATTTTAAATATAAGAATTAATTCTGGAAATATTTTTATAAAATTCCCCACTGTTAAAAAGTGATTTGTACAAAATTTCAAGATCCGAGAGTAAACGGATAATTATTTGTGCTAATTATCAAACTTTTAAAGTTAAAACGTGTAAACCGGTAAAGTTCGCATAAGCGAGCTGACTGGGGTACAAAAACCCTAAAAATGAACTATTTTCATATAAATGAGCGAAACAAGTAAAAATAAATCATCCGAAAATAATTCGGATGATTTGAGTAATTTTAATCTATTTTAATAGTTTCCGTTACGCCAAAGACGGAAACGAGTCCCGCGGCCAATCGGGACGTCTAAACCGAGCTATAATTTCACATTTTAAATCAAATTATCAGACAACCACTATTTTCGGGTCGTGTGTGACCAAACTCATTTTTGAAACATAAAACGGATATTCGTGCTAGGCACGAAAAACGAGAAAAACGACTAATAGTATTTGTGACCTTGGAACTCTAAACGACATCACAATCTGAGTCCGGAGAAATATTTCTGGGTTAACATTGCCCCCGGAACAGGTACAGTACTGGGTTAACAGTGTCCCCAGATGTACCGATTGATAAGGTTAAAGTTTATATAAACAATAATTGTATAATAATGATCGTAGGGATCATATTACAGATTGGACGTGTTAATTGATAATGATTGTTGTTACCTGCTTGCATGTGCTAAGGTGAGTTTTCACGAGCCCCTTTTACTGAACTGTTTTAAATATTTTCCCGGGGCGGAAAGCATGTTTTTATCAAAGTGTTTAAGTACATGCTGATCGCATGGAAATGAACGTATTTATATAATGTTTATTGTACGGGAATCGTACGGTAATGAATTAAGATGGTAATTGTCTGAGTTGCTAACAGTGTAAGGCCCGAAACAGTGTTCTGGGGTAACCGAGTTCCCAGAGGTTATTAAATGTGTTCTGGGGTAACCGAGTTCCCAGAGGTTATTAAATGTGTTTCTGGGGTAACAGAATTCCCAGAGGTTATTAAATGTACTTCTGGGGTAACAGAGTTCCCAGAGGTTATTGGAAGTGTTTGGGTTAACAGTGTCCCCAGAAGTTATTAAAGGTGTTCTGGGTTAACAGTGTCCCCAGAAGTTATTAAAGGTGTTCTGGGTTAACAGTGTCCCCAGAGGTTATTAAAGGTGTTCTGGGTTAACAGTGTCCCCAGAGGTTATTAAAGGTGTTTATGGGTTAACAGTGTTCCCAGATAATATTATATTATGATATGGATTTATCATGGTTTACTAAAATCGTGAAACTCACCAACTATTCGTAGTTGACCCGTTTTCTCACATGCTTTTCAGGTACAACTAAGATAAAGTGATTGATTACGTGCTAAGTGCTTGATGTGTGTAAGGTTTGCGTGCTGGACGTTAGATTACATTATAACAGATAGAATTATGAATCGTATTGTATGATGTGTGTATCACCTAGACGGTAATGAAAGATGAGACAATGTAATTTTGAAGTATATTAATGCATTCGGTTTTCTTTATAAACAATGTGGTTGATATCAGAGGTGTCTGTCGCATCCCGTTTACGTTTCCGCTGCGGTTACGGGGTGTTACAGAACTTGGTATCAGAGCCATTGGTTATAAAAGAATTAGGATGTCTTTAAAAGATACCTAAAATATAACCAGTAGCTCAAGTGTTATAGGATCTGAATATCAACTAATAATTTATTGTGACGAGGTCTGGATGAACTTGGATGGACAAGTGAGTTATTATGGTCCGGAACATAATAACAGACTTGTCCGCACGAGGGAATTCAGGGGAAGTCACGGGGTACATTAATAGGTAAAAATGGCAACATATGTGTACAGTATATAATATTATTTATATGTGCTAATGTGTATATATATATATACGTGTGCATATCTTGGGGGTTCGAGTATTGGGAAATAAGACCCGGATAAGGAACCGGGGGATGTGATAATAAAAAGTACCGAGGATGCTGAAATTTCTAGAGCATCGGTTGGTGATAAGTCGGACTTATCGGGTTATAGTTATGATGGTACCAAGTCAAATCTCCCGTTTGACATTAACCAGAAATGTCTTGTAACCGTCACTCCCAACCAAAATTTGATAAATCCCATACCCTACCAACACCGGTACCGCCTATTCTAATAACTTCCTATGTTATCCTTACATCCGTTAGATGTTTACACCCATGTAGGCTCGAATAGAATGATTACCTATACACAAAGAAGTGTTGGAATCATTGTGGCATAGTTGGTTGTTCGTTCGTAGGAGGTATACTGTGTATGCCGGATATACGAATAGACACGGATATTATAACTCCGTGTACGTAATCGTTCGGTGCTCACGGTGAGCATGTATCGGTTATGCTGACATGCAAAAGGATATTGAAATCAAGCATATTAAACATTGATCTTTGTTGAGAAAGGTCTATATGTCAGTTGGTGACAAGGGTTATGAAACATATATAAACGTTAACCGACGTCAGGTTAAGCCCATATGTTATTATATTTGTGGGACATATATACTAGATGCCGGTATGTGTAATATATGTGATAATATTTGGTGTGTATGTGTACCTGTTGTTATGATTGAGCTGGTAACGAGTTATATGGTGAGGTTAGTATTGATTACTGCGTACGGGATTAGTACGGCAGAATGACATAAAAAGAGTAACTCCAATGATGGAGATTGATATGATTCAGTTGATTGCTCAAAGATAGCAGATGATGATACCGAATGTCGTATCACTGTTCACTGCTAGTGTTGATGCAAATGTGATCGCGGAATTATAGATCGAGCAATCACATGATTATGAATATTTCAACTCTTAATGTAATTACTAAAAGTGAAAATGTTACACCGAATGCTATTATAACTACAAGTATTAGTTATAAACTAAACATGAATAGTAGTCGTAATGAATTAGATCCGGTATGAAGGATATGTTTGTTGTTTGTGGTAAGGAAATTATTAATAGTTTACTGATGGTAAAGGGAGGAATAGATTAGCGAGTGGATGGACAAGATCGAAATGGTTAAGGATATTGGTAAGAGTCTAGAATATTGTGTAGTGAAATATGTTACAGATATGTTGGTAGATTATGTTGTATCGTGATGGAACACGATGGTACAAGAATTATAGTTGGAAAATTATTACTCAGATGATATGGTCAAGATTTAAAATTCTTGTGCTAGAGCATTTTATTCGAGTAATTAAACTCAGAGATTGGAAACTGAGCTATGAAAGATAGAAATGTTGTGTGCTGATCACTTAGAACACGCAAATCGTTTGAAGGAATTGTCATGTCTGGTAACATGGCTAATTACTCCTGAAACAAAGCAAAGTGAGTGCTAGATTGGGGACTAACTCCATCGATAAGGAGTATAGTCAACCCTGTAAAATATATACAACCTTTGGAAGGGTTGTGGCACAAGCCAGCATTGATATATTTGACTTTATGGGAAGCGGAATGGAAGGACGTTAGGTGAGACGTCGAGTGTTAAAGAAGGGAAATGATAAAGGTATAGTGCAAGATAGACTTGTGAATAAGTAGGCATGTCCTACAACCCAGAATTATACTAAGACTAGTTCTGGTGTGAAACCATGAACCGCATAAAGGGTCCTTCCCTGAATGTGGAAAATATATGGTTATCGGCAGGAAGAAGAATGTCTAGTGATCGTGGGCCACAGGTGTAGTAAAGATGGACGTAATGCCCCAATTGTAGAACCAATTGAAGCCTTGTGAACCGGCAACCCCCAACCCATTCTTGTACGACCACTCCGAACCCAACAACTTCAATAACAATCCACCCAAAGAAATCAAATTATGCCAAACAGTTGTATTTGCTATGAATGTGGCGGTACAGAACGATTCAAGAGAGATTGCCCAAAGTTGAACCAAGGTGTAGTTGGAAGACGAACCTCATGACAAGCATCAACCTCTGATCAAGCAAGGAACCGTGCTTTTGTGAGTAATTTGAATAAAGCACGTCAAGATCCAAAGGTGGTGTTAAGTATGTGGTAGTCTTAAATCAATAGACTTCAGTGATAATTTTTACGGTCGTCGATAGAAGTTAGTTCCCGTTAACCTCCTATTATTGGGTAAGATACCGATTAAGTGAAACTATAGAATCCTATACTGTAGAATCGCTAACGGTAAATCCCTAATGGATAGCTAAATTGTTCGGAATTGTCCTATTATTCGGAACGATTAACCTTTCCTTATTGACCTACGACCAGTAAAACAAAGAAGTTTTGACGTGATAGTTAGCATGGATGGGCTAGCTCAACATGAAGCAGAAATCAAATAGGAAAAGAGCATGATTAGGAGTTCTCTTTCGGACTATGAAGCGATTAAATACAGAGAAAAGTGTACGGTATTATGTTGCCACTCAAATCTCATCTTGAGATGTTATAATATTTACGACAAGAAGACGTGGTGTATTTAACAAACGTGATTGCCAAAGTATTTTAAAAGGAAACATATAGAAAATATCCCGGTGGTACGCAAATTTCCACAAGTTTTCCCAAAAGAACTTCCTGGATTACCGCCAACCCGATAGGTTGAATTCAGAATCGATTTAATGTCTCAAGCTGGCCCTATTGCGAAGGCACCCTACCGACTTGCACCGTCCGAGATGCAAGATTTATCCAACCAGTTACAAGAATTGTTGGATAAGACTTTATACGACCTAGTTAGTCACCATGGGGTGTACCAGTTTTAATTGGGAAATGAAGGACGGAAGTGTTAGGATATGTGTTGATTACGGGAAATTGGATAAAGTGATGATCAAGAGTAGGTGCTCACTTCTTCAAAGTAAATGATCCGTTAAACCAACTGCAGAGGGCGTTTTGTTTTTAGAAAATTGGTCTTAAATATAGTTATCACCAAATGAAAAATCCGAGAGGAAAACGCTGCGACAACAGTGTTTCGGACTCGCTACGGCCATTATGAATTCTTAGTTATGCCTTTCGGGCTAACAAATGCGCCGGCAGCATTCATGGAACTCATGAATCGAGTCTATAAACTTTATTTGGACAAATTTGTCATAGCATTCATTGATAATATTTTGATATATTTGCAACATAAGGAACAGCACAATCGACAGTTAAGGAAAATTGTGGAAGTGTTAAAGCAAGATGAGCTATACACGAAGTTTTCGAAATGTGATTTTGAATAAAGAGGGCATAATCCCTTGGTCATGTTGTGAAGCAACAAGGATTTAACAAAGACCCAATTAAGATAGAAACCATTAAAATTGTGCCAAGCGCCGATTTTAAGTCTCCCCGATGGAGACGATGGTTTTGTCACGTATTGTGACGCATCGCGTAAAGGGTTAGAATGCGTGTTGACGCAGTATATTAGGGTCATAGCCTATACTTCCCGACAGTTAAAAGTACACGAGTAAGATTACACTACTCACGACTTAGAACTGGGAACGGTTATCTATGCACTTAAATGTGGAGACATTGTCTCTACGATACGAAGTGCACCATCGTCACCGATCATAAAAGTTGCATCACATATTCGATCAGAAAGAACTAAATATGAGGCGTTGAAAGAGGGACATTTGGAAAAGGAGGAACTTTACGGCAACGAAAGTAATTTCGGACAGCGCGTGGACGAAACTCTCTATTTCAAAGATCGGGTTTGGATCCCGACCCCCCATGACCTTCGTGAATTAATCATGGACGAAGCGCATAGATCGAAATAATCCATACATCCGGGATTTGATTTGATTATTGATGATACGGATATCTGAAAGGATTTTTAGTAATGGTCGAGTTTGGAGAAAGATATGGTTACGTGTGTTGGTGAATATTGAGTTATGCGAAAGATAAGGCTGCACACCGAAAACCCTAGGGAACGCCACAACGACAGAAAAATTCGCCAATAATAGTGGGAATAAATTACAATGGATTTCGGGACGCAAATTCCTAAGGTATAGCAAAGGCATGATGTAAATTGGGTAATCGCGGATCGATTAACCAATCCTCACATTTCATCCCAATCTATGACAATTACCACAATGAATTCTCGCCCAAAGTCATGATGATGAAATAGTAACTCGTCGTGGAGTACCATTTTCAATGATCTCAGATCGAGATAGTCATCCTACTTCCATTATTGGAAGGAGGGGAAGGAAGCATCGAGAGCTGGAGGCTTTCTATGGGTGAAGTAGTTATCACCAATTTGTCAAATTGAAAACGGGCTTCAATCAAGCCATAAGATTTTAATTGATTCGAGAAACAACCAATCGGATTTATAATGTTTAAGAGAAGTTGAAAGTAGCGCGAGGTTGGCAAAGGATTTATGTCAACGTACAAAGGAAACCATTGTCACTAAATAGAGGTGACAAGGCATTTTAAGGCGTCACCTTAGAGAGAGGTGATTTGGGGTTTGGCAAACCGAAAATTAGCTTCTTAATATATTGGACCCCATGAGAACTATCTCCATGGTTGGTCACTTAGTTTATCAATTAAAGTACTCCAGTGGCTAAGTACTATACATGATATTTTGCCATGTATACGGATTGAAAAGTGCCTAAGCGATGAGGCAACGAGAGTACTAGTAATAGAGGTACTCATAGAGGACATGCTTGATATCATAACGAATTCCGTAAAGATAATAGACGGGAAAACTAAACAGTTTGGACATACCAAGCTTTATTAATTAAGATTAAGTGGAATTTACAGCAAGGACCAGACTATACTTGGTAACGCGAGGGTGAATTCTTAAGGAAACCCCCCCCCCCCACCTTTCTCTCGAAAGGAGATAGTGGGCGTGTAAAATTTCGAGGACGAAATTTCTTAACGGGTGGAGAATGTAACGATTCCGACGAAAGCAGGTATGCCCTAACCGATAGACGTTAGTTACGTCATATGTAATGTCGGGTACAGGAGTTACCATAATAATTATACGAGAATACATGGTTCATTGTATTGATTGTACGTGAATATATAATTCGCCGTATTGAATATGCGATCAATATATCGATAGTTATTGAAACCCGAATGAATCGAGTGTTCAATTATAGACGAGATATATGATATTTAGTGATGTTACGAAGTAATAAAGCTTCGGGATAAGTGGATTAAAGCACAGAAAAAGGATTTCGATTTAATAGTACGTCGGTACGATAAACGAAACCTTTAATACCAAACCGAGCAAGAGACGATCGATCAAGCCGAAAAAGATGCGTAATAACTAATAATATGATGTTTCGAGTTAATAAATGCCATGGTTTAAGTTTTTAAATCGGTTTTATATAAATTTTATTTTTAAGCCGAAAAACAACCATTTTGGCCTCGTTGTAAGCCGAATTAAACGTTTAACCGAGAAACGAACTGAACCAGATTATCCAAAACATTATCCAGATTACGGAAATCGGAATGAGTGGCTAGAAATGAAGAAGTGGGTCCCACCCCAGCTCCCCATTTGGACCGATCGGTCCTTGCACACACACACACACATTACATTTTCTTTTTTCTAATACCCAACTCTCCAATTCCTCTCTACATTCTTCAACATCCATCCAAAACCCAAGTTTTTAAGCAAGAACACAATGTAAAAACCGAGTTGTGATCGTGTTTATCTTCTTTTCTTGGTTCATTTACAAGGAAATGAGGTTTCAAATGAAAAATGGGTGAAAACCCGAGATGAAACCGATTCTTGGAGGATCAAGTAATGTATACAAGTTATACAAAGGATCTTGGTCCAAGAAAGTAGTTAAGAGAGTCAAAAACGAATTTTTACGGTTAAAATCTTTGTTTGTTTATCATAACCGTAACCATGAAAGAAATGGCTTGATCGTGAGTATAACTTGCTTGGTATTGTGGTATGTTGTTTGTAGGCTCTGTATTTAGTGGTAGATAAGGCGGAAAGATGAGTTTGTAGCTTGTAGTGGCGGAAAACGAAAGGTATATTCGGTTTTTGTCGGTGTATGTGTTTTTGGACAGATTGTTGGTCGTTTAGAGTTAGGTCATGAAATTTTACAGAGGTGTTAAACACATGGAAATATGAGTTCTGTGAATTTTTGGTAATTTTTGGATGAAGGATGAATATTTGGTGAATTTAATGCTCGGTTTTGGCCAAAAATGGTGAAAAATAGTTAAATATCATGTAAAATTCTGGAAAATTGTGGATAAGCTTTTCATATAATGTATAAGTCACACACAAATTTTGAGGTCCGTTGGAGAAGTCTAAGTAGGCTTTTCGGTTAAACGAGTTCTAGGGATTTCTAGCTCGGTTTTAGTAAAAATGGCATTTAAAAGAAGATTTTGATTTTGGAAAAATTACAGGGGACTATGTGGATGGCAGGTGACATCCAAGAGAAATTTGGGATTTTTCTAAGATCGTTTGGTATTTACGACATATTTAGTGTTTAAATGGTGTTTAAAAATAGATAAGTAAATTTTAAATATAAGAATTAATTCTGGAAATATTTTTATAAAATTCCCCACTGTTAAAAAGTGATTTGTGCAAAATTTCAAGATCCGAGAGTAAACGGATAATTATTTGTGCTAATTATCAAACTTTTAAAGTTAAAACGCGTAAACCGGTAAAGTTCGCATAAGCGAGCTGACTGGGGTACAAAAACCCTAAAAATGAACTATTTTCATATAAATGAGCGAAACAAGTAAAAATAAATCATCCGAAAATAATTCGGATGATTTGAGTAATTTTAATCTATTTTAATAGTTTCCGGTACGCCAAAGACGGAAACGGGTCCCGCGGCCAATCGGGACGTCTAAACCGAGCTATAATTTCACATTTTAAATCAAATTATTAGACAACCACTATTTTCGGGTCGTGTGTGACCAAACTCATTTTTGAAACATAAAACGGATATTCGTGCTAGGCACGAAAAACGAGAAAAACGACTAATAGTATTTGTGACCTTGGAACTCTAAACGACATCACAATCTGAGTCCGGAGAAATATTTCTGGGTTAACATTGCCCCCAGAACAGGTACAGTACTGGGTTAACAGTGTCCCCAGATGTACCGATTGATAAGGTTAAAGTTTATATAAACAATAATTGTATAATAATAATCGTAGGGATCATATTACAGATTGGACGTGTTAATTGATAATGATTGTTGTTACCTGCTTGCATGTGCTAAGGTGAGTTTTCACGAGCCCCTTTTACTGAACTGTTTTAAATATTTTCCCGGGGCGGAAAGCATGTTTTTATCAAACTGTTTAAGTACATGCTGATCGCATGGAAATGAACGTATTTATATAATGTTTATTGTACGGGAATCGTACGGTAATGAATTAAGATGGTAATTGTCTGAGTTGCTAACAGTGTAATGCCCGAAACAGTGTTCTGGGGTAACCGAGTTCCCAGAGGTTATTAAATGTGTTCTGGGGTAACCGAGTTCCCAGAGGTTATTAAATGTGTTTCTGGGGTAACAGAGTTCCCAGAGGTTATTAAATGTACTTCTGGGGTAACAGAGTTCCCAGAGGTTATTGGAAGTGTTTGGGTTAACAGTGTCCCCAGAAGTTATTAAAGGTGTTCTGGGTTAACAGTGTCCCCAGAAGTTATTAAAGGTGTTCTGGATTAATAGTGTCCCCAGAGGTTATTAAAGGTGTTCTGGGTTAACAGTGTCCCCAGAGGTTATTAAAGGTGTTTATGGGTTAACAGTGTTCCCAGATAATATTATATTATGATATGGATTTATCATGGTTTACTAAAATCGTGAAACTCACCAACTATTCGTAGTTGACCCGTTTTCTCACATGCTTTTCAGGTACAACTAAGATAAAGTGATTGATTACGTGCTAAGTGCTTGATGTGTGTAAGGTTTGCGTGCTGGACGTTAGATTACATTATAACAGATAGAATTATGAATCGTATTGTATGATGTGTGTATCACCTAGACGGTAATGAAAGATGAGACAATGTAATTTTGAAGTATATTAATGCATTCGGTTTTCTTTATAAACAATGTGGTTGATATCAGAGGTGTCTGTCGCATCCCGTTTACGTTTCCGCTGCGGTTACGGGGTGTTACTGATGCCTTCATGCAAGACGATATTATCAATCTTTTGACGAACATTTTGCAATTTAAACTTCATGTCCTTATTATACATATCAACACACATTTTCTACCTACAAAATCATGATTTTACAACTCATTATTCCTATCATACTAATCACCATCCAATTATATAACTCAATAAACCATAATTGTATGTTCATGTACACCCTTTACATATACGTGTGAGTTGTGACACATAATATACAATTCCCAACTTCATTTCTTCAAGAATCAAACGCAAAAGGAGGCTTCAAAAGATCATAAGGTGCCCATAACGCATCCAACGGACACGGCCTCTCCGCATCAAGCCTCACCCACGGTTTACTCTTCCCACTCCAATGCAACAAACTCACCGGTCCGGGATGCAAATTCCGACACAGCCCACGAAAATTGTCCCCACCAAGCCCATGCTGGTTCCACCGGTGGTTCACCGAAGCTATCTTTCCCGCGAAAACAAGCAAGAACGGAGGCAAAGAGCCTAGCTCGTATATCCTCATACGTTTTTGCAACTCCATCCACTCTTCTATCTTCGTCGTGTATTCGCCCGCTCGCCATCGGTCCAAGTCCATTACCATCACACCCGTGTTGAAGTAACACGGTTTTCGGTCTGCGAATGTGGAAGAGAGTGATGGGCTTGACCAGAATGTAGGGGTAAAGTAGAAGGCAAAATCCGCGTTACAATATTCGGGTGCGGCGAGAACTGAGTCTCCAAGGGGAGTGGCGGCTAGTTTCGCTATGTCGTCGACGAGTACGAGGTCGGAGTCTAGGTAAACCACTTTACTAACATGGACAGAGAGTATGTCAGCTAGGTAACTCCGGGCGTAGTTTAAGGGGCAGTCAAGGGCTGCTCGGATGGAAGTGGATATTAATCCGGATACAATGGAATCTTGGAATATGTATACGTGGAATATAAGGTAAGGAAATGAGTTGAATATTGTTGTTTGTAGGTCGGATGTGTTTGAGGAAGTTGAGGTGACAAAGTGGAATATTATGTTTTCTGGACATGAAGAGTGTTGGAGGACTGAGAGTATGGCGGCCATTGATCCGCGGATGTAGATGGCGTCTAAGGTCATGGCCACGTGGACGGTGGAAGTGTTGGTGGTGGTTGATGGGCATTCTGGTGAGTTGTAGAACTGTGGGGCTTCTTTAAATTGTTGTGAGACGGTGGCGGTGGCGGAGGAATGGTGGTGGTGGAGGAGGAGGAAGATAAGGAGCTGGATCATGGTGATTAATGTGAATATTTGATGGGAAAAGTGGTGTGGTATTTAAAAAAGGAAGTGAGGGAATTAAGGATTGGGTTTTAAGGAAGTGTTTTCTTGCATCAGTTTTGGAGCTACCGGTCGGTTGGAAGTTACTATTGGTGATACTTGATGAACAAACTTATTTTGTTTTTGAACTTATCATACAATACAACAATATAAGTGGTATTCCATTAGTATTCCTTAGGGAAGGTCACGGTAAATGAATCTTATTATATTACTGACAAAATGTTATTTGTGACCCAGAATTTTTAACACGGTATGTTTTCAGACAACATGTTTTCTCTGAAATTGATGACAGGCGAAGTCACATGGTTGTTTGCGATCACAAGCGTGGCTGGTGTTTTGCTAATTAGTATGCCTAGGTGACCGGGTTGTAAGAAAAAAAATACAATATAATACTTTTTTTTCCTAATAAAGTGTATTTCATACGTTAATGTTGCCAATTAATTAATGTACAGCATATTTTATTTAGCATGCTAAGCATGCTTAATTTTGTGTATTAATTGTAGAATTCAGTTTATATATGCATTAGTAGTTTGTCTTTTTCATACAAAAATAAACTAATAACATAATATTTGATGTATTTAAATACAATTTTGATATAGTAATAACTCTACACTTGTCTAAATACATATAGTTTTGAAAAAAACAAGTATTTAAAGTAACTAAATCGATAAAAAAAAAATTGATAATATGAAGTTCATTTAACTTTTTTTTTTTAAATAATCTTATTTTTGACCGATTTAGTGTCTAACAACTCATTATTGTAACTATTTTCTACAAGTGCTCTGTTCGTGACTAATATAGGGACTTTAATACAGAAACTTTGATTTGAGTAATACCGAGACTATCTTAGCGACCATTTATGAAATTATTATAAAAAAGTTTAGAATAAGTCACAGAAAATGAAGTTTGCCATGGTCCCATGGATAACATATTAGTCGATGTTCGTGAGAAATTCAGTCAACTTTTGACTTGCCCAATTGAATAAAGTTACAAATAAACAGTAAACTGGATAATTTTAAATTTTTATTAGCAGTGATTATATGATATAATACTATTTTGGGCTGATTACATGTATAAGAAAGTTAAAGAATAAATTTTATATAAAAAAGGTAAAATGACATAACGTAACTTTTATTCATTAACCAGATCCGTTTCTAAAGTTTGTATAACGTCTCGTTTGAAAAAAAGTTATGAAACACATCGTGTTCTTCAGTGTCTTTGTCAAATGCTGACATATAACATTTGGTGAAATGGATACATGTGTGACCACTCTAAGCAAAAGCAACACTTCAACTTCTATTTATACGCAATGCCACCAAACACAATATATTGTTTTTTTTGTTAATTTCACAAGCTTAAATTTAAATTTTCTATAGATACGAATTTTTTTATTATATCAAATGAATCCATTCTTGATAAATTAATTGATATATTCATAAATCTTTTGCATTAACATGTTATTGTTCTAAATTTACATCTCATCCGTCAACTACTCAATCGTCACGAGGTTTGGCAAGTAATTGAAACAAGATCATTTAAACATACTTCATGATGTACGTATAACATTTGTTTTTTAAGGATTAATTTGTTTTTGAAGAAAACTGTAATATTAATGTCGTCATGCTTGCCCATGCTTTGCCGATCTATTGGCCAAAATGGCGTTGCATGGAACTCATCTGCAGAAGCACGTGCGACATAAAATTAGAGATATGGTGGCCTATTTGTTTTCCCATAACTTTATTTTAAGAAATATTCAAGATTCAAAGAACCAGAAGTGTGTCCTAACTCGTACGTAATTACGTAACCATGCACATACGCATTTAGCCATAAAACTTTGTTTTAAAACCTTTTCCATACAATATATAACAGAAATCTACATTCAACAAAAGTTATTAGGATCGATAATTCGAGGAAAAAGTAAAACGATCCATTACCCACCGAATAATAATCATAAAATCTTTGCGTGTCACTATATAATGTCATCGTTTATCAAATTTTGAAGAAACAAAGACACGCGTTTGCGTGTTAATGTTTTAGTGTCATAAAAGGTTAAGAAAAAAAAACACGGGCTACACTTTTGAGTGTGTGTCATTTTTAAGTGTCACTTTTTAATCTTGGTTAAAAAAACAGAGTACAAAACCCTCTCATTTCTAGGGCTCAATCTTCCGGATCACTTTTTAATTTTGGCAGTACCTAATTTCATATCTTTCATCATCGATCTCGCATGACAGTAACCTAATTCCATATCTCTCATCATTGGTCTCTCAATCTTATTCACGACTTTGGCTTTACGGATCTGCTGGATCAGATTCACAATTAGGGCTCTGGATTTACGGATTTGCTGCATCTAATTCACTATTACGGCTCTGATTACTCATTGTTTACGGTATAATCTTACTTGTTGTGTTAAACTATGCATAAACTGGCTTTATAGATCTGCTGATGCGTCAATAGATCAATTTCCGTCTTTAATTTTGGTTAAACTTAAATTGGTGCATAAATTGGTATACACGTACCGACATCATTCATTCATAACCTCAGTCACTATCACATAAATCATATAAGGCATACACTTACCACTTAAGGTAAGTGTATTAACTAATCATATCGAGTATGCACACAACCCCGAAAACATAACAAGGAAATGGGGCTAGAAACTCACTTGTACTTGGTCCCTTTCAGAGTTAATGGTAACTCATTTCTTTAACTAGGCACGGCTAATTGTATAACAATTAACTATCAACACCCATATCGTATTTCTAGTTTATTATAACCCTCAACGAACGGGGATCCGGGGGCAGCGCCCCTGGCAGCGGGGTTTTAGGGGCGGCAGCTCCTGGCAGGGTCCAAGGGGCAGAGACCCTGGCAGGGGTCGAGATGCCAGGTTAGCAATTTTTATTTTCATTAACTGCCTTAACACAATTTTGTTTAGAATTCTTAAATTATTATTTCATTCGCTATCCCATTCGTTATGACGAATGGTTCCATCTGTTATAACGAATGGCTTTGTCTGAGATGAATGAGTTCATAACGAATGGCTAGGCCATTCGTGCTTTCTATAGATGAACGAGGACTCATTCGTTGCTGGAGCATGTAAGTGTATCCTATAGCGAATGGATCGATTCGGGGTCTTCCATAGCAAATGGTTAGATAACGAATGGCAAGTGCCATTCGTTAACTCATTAAGACGAATTAAGGGTTCATTCGTCATGAAGACACATGAATGTGTCCCATTCGTTATGGTTGTCTAACAAATGACCAATGATTCGTTCAATCATGACGAATGAGCCTCAGTCTTATCCAAATCTTTGACCTGATTCATCAAAGTCAAAATTGATATAAACAGCGATGGTCAACTGAACCAGATCTACGATTAAACCTCAAATCATGCTGAAACAACACAAATTTGGTATCAGTTTGCTCGGAATCACCTCGCCAACAAACCCCAACCATCCAAACATCTAAATATTACGTACAAATGATCATTTTGACTTATATATGTATACGGCTCTTTATACTAACAATTAACCCATCATATGTTAACGAATTTAACTGGAGTCGTCGCGTTTGGTTCGTTTTTACCATTTATACATAGATCTAGGAATACTAAAACTAACCGAACAAGTTTTCGTTATAAACGTACCTTTAACGAATCGGTTTCGCGAACCCGATCTAAGCTTGATGTCGGTTTCAGCTCGTTACGTTGTCCTAGCACCAATAATCTCGGGTTTTCACCTTCGGATCTTGGCTCCGGATATAGGATGGTGTTTGTGCGTGTTTTAGAGTGTGTAGGCTATGGTGTAGAGATGGATAAAAATGGAAAGGATTAGGGTTTAAGGGGTATTTATACTCTCTTAAGCCTATGGGCCTATGGCCCATTAACAACCCTTATTCCATCTTTTAATGTCCAAACCCACTCTCTTATAGTTTATTTAGCTAAACTGATACACCACATGCTAATAACAAACGAAATTTCCTTTATTAGTATTATCGAAAACAGGATGTTACACTGTGCAATAATCATAAGTGTTAATTAACTAACTCTAACTTTATCATACTTCAATGTTAGTGAAATCCCTAGATAACGGGGGTTCGGGGGCAGCGCCCCTAGCAGCGGGGTCTGGGGGCAACAGCCCCTAGCATGGTCCAAGGGTAGTGTAACATTCGTTACTTTCCAAACCCGAAAATCTGACCCGTTTTAAATTTTCGGTTTTATTTACGAACATATATATAAATATAAATGTATATTTCAACTTTCGTTTTATGCGTGTTCGTCAACCGACTCATTTTGATGTTTCGATGTATTCGTATCATTCCTTTATTATATATATAATTACCATTTGTTTATTTACTAATACTTACGACGTGTTATAGTCACTATTCGTTGTTTTTTTTCTATATTGTATTGTTCAATAACAAAACTCCGGAATTTAATATCAATATTTAAACGAGTCGCAAACTAGCTGGGTATAATATAAAAATAATTCAAAACATATTGTTACACTTATATGACATCGAAAAGTATAAGGTTCAAATGGTAATTAAAGTTTTTATTTTATTTTTTTTAAAGTAAGGAAGTTTTATATAATTTACTATAAAACGATTACAATAAAGTGGCAGGCAAACGGGCAATGTGTAAATAAGTAAAAAGAATTATAATATTTAAAATATAAATCCCAAACCACTGTCCCCCCCCCTCGTCTTTCCGGCCCCGCTTTCCGGCCACCGGAAAACGGCTCCGGTCGTCATAAAAACCCCGTTTAAACGCGTATTATTTCAATTAAAAACTGGTAAACTCATTTGACTTTAGCGGCAATCTTAATAATCGTTCATAACGCATAGCAACTACTATAATGCGTGAAATATAATCCGGAACCGCCGGATTTTTAATAAAAACGCAATAATGATCATTTAACCAAAAACGACCCAATTGACAGTATAAATAGCCACTAATACTTCATCTAAACTCGTCCACAACATCGATTTAATCAAACATACATTCGATAACCTCTAATTTGTTCTTATTATTTCGGTTCCGGCCAACTCGCCGTTCATCGTCTTTCCGGCATCATTTGAGGTAATTATTATATAGTTTTGATTCGTTTTTAGCCAATTAATAAAACCCCTAACAAAGATTAAGCAAACATGGAACCAATTAACAGATTTGAATTCTTAGGGTTTGTATGAGGAAGATGATGAACCTAGATTATAATTTTTAAAGATTTTGTTTTGATCTATTAACAAACAACCTTTCTAGTCTAGTGGTTAGTCCATCTTAGTGTGGGCAGAAGGACCCGGGTCAGGCCGTTTTGTTTTTGTTTTTGTTTTATTTTCTTTCTTTTAAACATTTTCTATTATATAACAAACCAAATAAAAATTTGTAAAAAATTACATAAATCAAATAAAATTATATTAAGTTAATCAAAACTAGTTATAAGATATATTTATCGTTTTGACACCTAAAAACCAATCTTTCAAACTCATTTAAAATATATGTATATTGTTTTGTTCGTGAAACTTTCGTTTCAAAATAAAATATATCGTTAACACCAATATTTCTGTAACCCTTGAAATATTCAAACATGATATTAATCTTATAATTTAAACTAATATTAAATTAATAATTTGTTAATAATTCGTTAAAATTCGTTAATGTACAAAATAATATTATAATCCAACCCTATAATAAAATATACACTCAACACTTTAAAAATCCCGACAACCCGAGTTATTTACTTTTTATAAAACGTTAGCTAATATTAATTTTGTACTTTTAATTCTAGTTCGTGACGTTCAATTGCTTCGGTTTCATTTATGCACTTTCGGTTTTATTTCAAGTTTGTCTTCAACTTCAAGGTGAGTTTCTCACACCCCCTTTTTACCCTTTTTAACTATTTTGGGGGTAGCATATATATCCTATCAGAATTCAATTCCGTTTATTTATTATTTATTATTTACAAAACTATAATTCGCATCATGGACTTGTGTGTTTACTTGTTACTTGCTCAATTATTATGTGCATGGATTTCTTCGATAAGTATGATCATACGCCCCCCTTTGCACCCATGGACCATTTGTTTCTAGTGGAAAAGGGACCCCGATCTGAGTACGTTGGTGCACAATCCCAACTGGAAAAGACCTTCATTTATTGTTTACACTCATGGACCATTGTTTCTAGTGTAAAGAACCCTTATGTGATTTTCACAAGTTTTCATGGAATTGTATGCTTTTATATATTATTTTCAACTGTGTGAACTCACTAACTATTCAGTTAGTTGACTTTATTTTATATATATGCTACAGGTACTTTCGTTAGAGGATGAATTGGCGAAGATACTAGAAGTTAGGTTATTTAAATAATAAACAAGAAGACATTTGTTTTGTTCCTTCTTCTTTGTGTTTGTTCATTTGAAATAATTTGTGTACTTGATGCTTTGGAATGAATTAATGATAATATTGTCACTTAATAGTGTCACGTGTGTTTTGAGCAATCTATATGTCACACTCAGGCGTTTCCGCTTTAGCCGGGGTGTTACAGGTAGAGCCCCTGGCTGGGGTCAAGCTCTAATCGAATGACCATTTCTAATCGAATGGAGTTTCTAATCGAATGACAGATTCTAATGATGACAATTCTAATAGAATGACCATTCGATTCAATTACTTTTCAATTCGATTCGATTACAATTCGATTTGATTACTTTTCGATTCGATTCGATTACTTTTCTAATTGATTCGATTACATTTCTAATCGATTCGATTACTTCCTGATTCGATTACTTTTCTTATGAATCAATTTTCTTAAGGGCTTGATATTCATAATGGTTTCATTATTATCACTTTCCAGCCTATCTTTTCGATTTGTTTTGCTCGTCTTTCATAAGAAACGATCCTTGGTCTATAACGACATAGTTTTCTTGAGCTAACCCGGTCTAAACGTTACCCGTTTGTCCCATTTCATACAAAAAATATCGTTTACGTTCAAATTTACATATTTATTACATAATAAGGCCTGATTTGGCTTAGTATCAAATCTTAGGGCAATCCGACCTCAAAAACTAAACCTTTACATCTAAAACGTACCTTATAGGTTTGGTTTTGCTTCGGCTTGGAACCAATACGTTGATCTGGATGTTTTTATCTTGTTTGTATGATGATATTGAACACGAGATCCAACCTTACTTCAACTTGGATCTAGGTCTGAAATGGATAAAGTGTTTGTGTGTGTTTTTTAGTGTGTAGGGAGGCTAGAAGATGGAACTGAGGGTTTTAGGGTTTTAGGGAGGTTTAAGGGGATTTATATACCCTTAAGCCCATCACCATCCCTTATTCCATCTTTTATTGTTCAAGCCCACACTCTATTATTTTATTTAACTTAACTAAATAATAACACACCCTTAAGTAAACGAAATTTTTTTATTTATTATTATCAAAAGTGGGATGTTAAATGTTAGTTCTAATGTTTCTAATTTGTTTGTTAAGCATGATAGTTGATTTTTGACATATTATCAAGGGAATATTGTTGGTATAGTCTATAGCAATGCTTGATCATGGTTGTATTGGGAATTTGTTGGCCCAAACCGTGCTTATTACTTTAGTGTTAGGGATTTATGAGCTTAATGTATAGTAATATGCGATTTATGTCTTTTATGTTTAAGTTTTATTCTAAGTCAAATGCATAGATTCATATGCTTTTTTGTCTAGCTTTCTTATATGATTTTTTAATGTTATATTTTAAACTAGTAGCAAATATCATGGATAAATCATGGATTACGTCTGACAGATTATCAAATGCATATGAAGAAGGTGTGGAGGCCTTTTTAGAGTTTGCCCAAAGTAATAATTCAAAATCCGATGTTATTTCGAGTCCTTGTGTAAATTGCATCAACTTGTGTCACCACTCAATTCACAATGTGCGTTATCATCTATGTGCTCACGATTTCGATGAAAGTTATACAGTTTGGCCTTTCCATGGTGAAAAACTTCCCAATGTTGATTCTAGATGCCCTATAAAATCTAGATCTCCCGAGTTTGATTATACAAAGGAAATGCTACATGATGCCTTCACATATGTAGAAGAACCTGATTCATTGAAATCACCTCTTGAAGAACGTGATAAGCCACTTTGCGTAGGGTCAAAGTATAATGAACTTAGTGGATTATTGAAATTCCAACATTTGAAGGGTCAATTTGGCTGGTCTGATGCTAGTTTTGATGCTTTGTTAGGTACCTAAAGAGATGTTTTAACATTAAACATTACAATCCCTAGCTCAACATATGAGGCCAAGAAGTTGCTAAAAGGAGCAGGTCTACAATATGAAAAGATTCATGCATGTGAAAACGATTTTGTTCTATTATGGAAAAAACATAAGGATGCTTCTCAGTGTCCAACTTATGGCAAATCTCGTTGGAAGGAGAATACCAAGAACGTGCTTTCAAAAGTTTTGTGATATTTTCCTCCCATCCCTAGATTTCGAAGAATGTTTTTATCACCAAAAATTGCAAATGACTTAACTTGGCATGCACAAGGCCGGGCCAATAACGATAAGATAACTCATCCTCGTGATTCCCCATCTTGGAAGTTTGTTGACAAATCGTGAAAAAACTTCGGAAAATAAGATCGGAATCTTAGATTAGCCTTGTCCGCTGATGGCATCAGTCCTCACAAGTTATTAAATTCCAAGTATAGTTGTTGGCCGGCTATTCTAATAACATAAAATCTACCCTCGTATCTATGTATGTTAAGAAAATTCATGATGTTGACTCTATTGATATCAACGCAAGCCAACCTGATAACAATATTGATGTAAACTTGGCACCCTTGATAGAAGATCTAAAACTCTTGTGGGAAACTGGTGTTAACACATATGATGCTTATAATAAACTATACTATAATCTAAGAGCAATATTACTTTGGACTATAATTGACTTCCCCACATATGGTAATCTTTCGGGGTGTATTACCAAAGGTTACTATGTTTGTCCGGTATGTTCAGAGAACACCTTTTCCTAATGGTTGCCAAAGTCTAAGAAAGCATGCTACCTTGGGCATAGAAGATACCTCCCACTTGAACATTCTTTTCGTAAAAGAAAAAGATATTTCAATAATCATCAATAGAATAATGTTATAAAAAACCATTATCTGGTGAAGACATCTACGACTATTTGGAGGGGGTTTAATAATACATGATCAAAGAAGAAAAATTTAAAAAAGAAAAAGAAAAGTATCAATGAGAGAGCTAAATTATGGTATAAAAATCAATTTCTTTTGAACTTGAATATTGGAAGAAGTTTCTTATTCATCATCAGTTAGATTTTATGCACATAGAAAAAAATGTGTGTGAGAGTGTTAATGGGACATTGTTAAACTTACCTCACAAGATGAAGTATGGATTAAAAGCATGAGAAGATCTTAAGAAGTTGGGCATTAAGCTTGAACTACAACCTCAACCAAAAGGGAATCGACTTTGGCTTCCACCGACATGATACACATTGAATACCTCAGAGAAACTTTTGTTTTAAGATACCATGTCTAACATAAAAGTGCCTGATGGGTATTGCTTCAATTTCAAGAATCTCGTATCTAATGATGTTTCAAAGATGAATGGTTTGAAGTCTAATGATTTTCATGTAATAATCGAACAACTTCTTCCTTTTGCAATCAAGGGGTGTTACACATGAAAGTGAGGATGACAATAATAAGTTTGTGTAACTTTTTCAACGGGTTGTGTAGTAAGTTGTTGATGTTCGTAAGCTAGGCAAGTTACAAAGTGACATCGTATTAACTCTATGTTTGTTAGAGAAGTATTTCCCTCCTTCATTTTTCGATATCATGATTCACTTGATAGTGCATTTAGTGAGAGATGCGAGGTTATGTCCCGATTCATTTTAGGTGGATGTATACATTTGAGAGAGACATGAAAACACTCAAAGGATATGTACGAAATCATCATCGACCCGAGGTTTGCATCGCAGGATGTTATGTGGTAGAGGAGGCTTTAGAATTTTACTCGGACTACTTCAAAAACATGAAATCAATTGGCAATCCTCATGAATGTGTTGATGAAAGAATACACACTGTCAGACCTTTATCGCAGGCTAAAGTTGATTTTGTGGATGCTAAGTTACTTAATCAAGCTCATCTTTATGTATTACAAAACATTGTTGTTTTTGAGCCATATATTGAGTAAGAGTTACAAATAAAAGCATATTCTTTTTACACTATTTAATACATAAATAATTATTCTTAACTTCTACTATAATTCAAGCAACATATGTTGGAACTCAAGAATCTCAACCCCCGTGCCTATGAAAATAGCACCTGGTTGCATAACCAACACATTCGGAGCGTTTATTAGTTGACTTAAAAATGAGGTTGAAAAACGTTTGGCCAACGGGGAAGATATTTGTGACAGTGTTCGTTGGTTAGCCAAATGGCCTAGCTTTGATGTTAATAAGTATAATGGTTTTTGCCATAAATGAGTATCAATTCCATATAACATATCGGGATAAATTTAGAACAACTCAATGTAGTGGAGTATATTTAATTGCACATGCTATGCAAATTGCTAGTGCAAAAGACTCCAATCCCGTGTATGGCACTGTATTCATGTGTGATTGGGTTGATAATCGTGGAATAAAAAAGGATGATTTTGGATTTACAGTGGTTAACTTTGCTTGGCTTGGTCACCAGTCTGAATGCTTCATACTAGCCAGTCAAGCCAAACAAGTTTTTTATGTTCAAGATCAACAAAATGAAAATTTGTCTATTGTTAGCTTCACACCACATAAGATGTACAAGTATGAAGCAAGTAATGAAACGGATGATATGCTAGAATTTGATGCTAATCTTGATGTTACACAAGACCCTACTTTAGTAGACATTGACGATGGTTTTTTGTGTATACGCCCGGATGACGAGGGCATATTAGTTTAAATTGTAGTTTTTGTTTCATATTAACATCGTTAAGACATTAATTCTACTATTATTAGTTTAATTTGTATGTTTTTATTTCATATGAACAGTTAAGATATTAATTCTTCTATTATTAGTTTAAATTGTATGTGTTTATTTCATATTACCTAGCCAATACATTGATCCTACTATTATAGTTTAAGTTTTGATGTTTTTATTAGTTTAATTTACATTAGAGTTTAAATTCGTTGTGTACATACCCAAATTATGCTACTACAACTAAATCATGTTGAAGCATGTTAATTTTTGTGTGCACGCCCAAATGGATTCTGCTTCCGAATATGAAAATTCTGCTTCAGATCCTGATGGAAAATCCGCTTCAGAAACCAAATCATAAAGAGGCCCGACAATAAAACCAAAAGCAGCAAAAGAGAAAGCTTTAGTTGCATACAATATAAGAGGTGACCAATTGGAGAAGCAACAAAAAACTCACTACTTTTAAAGGAATGACAACGAGAACTATGGTTCCCATAACTTATAAATGCTGGTCGGACGTGCCGAAAGAAACAATGGAAGATGAACGGAATTATGTTTTGGTATGTCTAATTGCTTATAATACCATCAATGTGTGAATTATGTCCTTTTAATTCTAGTTCTGATTTGTTGGAAAATAGTTGTTAAATGTCTATTTTTACTAATGCACTTTTAGTAAATATAAACCTTTTAATGTGTCTATTACTTGTGAATTTTGTTGAAAATTCTGATATACATATTCATTAGGAGTGTTGGGCTGCTTATGTGACATTGAATCATAATCATCACAAACTGGCCATGTATTATCATAATTATCAACATATGTTCTAGTATTATTATAATTAGTTAGTTTTTTAAAATCTGACTAAATTCGTGGCAATATTGTTTATGTTTTCAGAAACATTTTGTACTTGATCCAAATAGCCGAAAGCGAACTCTTCAATCAATTGCGACAAAATGGAGAAACTTCAAACATAAACTATACCAAAACTTCATTGAGCCAAAAAGAAATGACCCAAAGGCATTGCTTATTCCTCCTACTATGTATCGGTTCTTAACAAAAGAAGATTGGAAACTTTTCGTAGCATAAAAACTTTCAAAAAAGTGGCAGGTTAGTTAAATTTTTCGTGTATGTTTCAAAGATCACTAAGTTTTAGAAACATGCATGACAGTTTAATGTTTCTAGTGCAGGATAAAAGTAAGAAAGCTAAAGAAGTTCGCGAACATAATAATACAACCATCATTTGAGCAGAAAGGGATATACTGGACTTACTATTGAAATTGTATGAATTAAATTAATCGAATAGTTTACTTATATTTGTTTTCTCGTGTTAATTCATTTTTGTAAACTTGATAATTTAGATGCAACAAACCGGCAAGAAAGAAGAGGAGATTGATAGGGCAACGTTGTGGAAAGAAGCAAGAAAAAAAGTAAACATGAGATTTTGATGAAGCACGGGGTCTGGGCAAAACTGGGCATTGGCCCTATATAATTATAATTAATAAAAGAATTAACATAAAACAAATTAGGGCCCACTCTTAATAGCTAGATGGACATTTGATCGTAAACAGGCCTACGCCTAACTTGGCTTTAAAAAAGGTTACATCTTATGTGGTAACATTTACTCTTTTTTATGGAAAGGTCTCTTTAATTTTTAATTTATCTCAATTATAGGATGAACTACATCAGTCGGGACATTATGAATCATGTGGAACACATGATGTGCTCACTGAGGCCCTAGGGTACTAAGGAACAACGTGGACATGTGCGCGGAATGTGCAAGTATGTAACACAAGACATATATTTTTTTATATCCAAGACTGTTAAGCAGTATTTGGATACTGAGCAAAAGAAAACAAATGAACGGTTCAACAAACTTGAATATGAGCTAGAGAAACTTAAAAAAAGTACACTTAGTGTTTCTTAAGCTACAAGTTCCCGGGGGGCATGAAGAAGAGTTTGAAAATGAACCACTTGATCAAGAATCACCTGTAAGTCTTGGGTACAAGGGTTTCTTTTTAATATAATATCTTTATGTTTTATCATAATTCATTGCAACTAATATCGTATATTTGTAGGACAATTCGTGTTATCTTGTGGTTGATAATGCAACATTTAGTCGTTAAAGGATCCATTGTGGATTATAGTTTCTTAGGTATTACGAAAAATATTAGCGTTATATTACCGCTTTATATTCATAGTTTCACATTTTTTAGAAATTTGGATCTTACTTTTTACCTTCATATAATAAGTGAGAACATTGAAGTCATAATGTAAATATGTCTACTAGGAGACGTTTTACTACCGGTTCCAATTGAAGAAGAGTTCATTGACAAGGTCAAAGATGTGGTTGGCTTCATACTAAGTTGGCCAAGACATTTAGTTATTCGATGCCCTGACTTGGTAAGTACAATTGGTGGTTTTCATATACAGATGAACACTTCGCAAAGCATTAACTATAAAGAAAAATATGATATTTATACATGGAATTGAGTACTGAACCTGATTGTCTGTTGGGCTAATGAACTCATTAGTTCCTTGGTCAATCAAACCAATTCAGTTTCCTTAACATATTTATAGACAACCTTTAATAACATGTATGTTGAACTAATGAATTTTGCATGTTGTTTACCTTGTTTTGATCCCCAAATTTGGTATTTTGTTCTTTGCTGGAATTGTCTCGGATTTGTAAAAATAAAATGTTGAATCAATTTTCTTTTTGTAGGAAAAAGTGGTGCCAAAAGTGTCACACCCCGACTAGGTAAATGCGAAGCGTAATACGGGAATGTAACAGACACCTCAAATGCTGAAGTGTCACACCCCGGCTAGTTAATCACTCGTGTGGGAGGCCTTTCAAGTGTTAGCACTTAGATAATTCAAATCATAAAATATAAAACTTTTCCACATTAAATAGGTATATATAAAATGTTTTCCACCCCAAATGTTTATAAAACAGTTTAAAAAGTGGGGTTATGAAGCTCACCTTATCGTAACACAATATCGGTAATACACTTATGTAAGTGGTATGCCTCGATTATAGCTCAATCCCTATAATCGGTATCTTATTTTTAATACTAGTGCAATCTTTAAACTGAATCGGGTTTTATATCAAGTTTGGGTATGGCTGTTACGCCCATAACATATCAATAGTCTTAGATTGTGACGATGTACGATATGAAGTGTCTAAAACCAGTATTGGCTCAGTTTCACCGTTTCCCGTGCCTGGAAAGGTTGATTGTGTACGAGTTTCAAAAATAGGTAGGCTCACACAAACTTAAGTGAAAATAATGCTTGATAAAATGATTTGATTTATAAAAGAAATTTAAGGTTTCAGTATCTGGATTGCTCGCGGGGTTCGTCTCCGTTTTTAAACGTGTTTGATTGTATAAAACGCGTACAATCCACCCGAATTATCCGCAAATTTCTTAAAAAGTTTTTTTTATCAATTCATTCAAAATTATGATATTTGACCACTTTTGATGTTTTGACCTATCAGCCAGTTCATTAAACATAATGCTGTCGGTTTTGTCAAAACATATATTATTTAAATATTTAAATTATTATAAATAGTTATATAATTATGTATAAATTATGGGAATTTTCTTACAAACAAATTAAAATCTTCAGAGTTTTATAAAAATATTTCCAGAATTTTTACAACTAGTTATTTATTTATAAGATTCATTTTATGTGCTATAATTAACTGATAAATCACCCGTTTATAGCAAAAGATCTCCGAAAAATCCGATAAATTTTCTGAATAGTCAAAATATCATCAAAGAACCTCTATAAAATTTCCAGAACTTACTCATTTATCAAAAAGCCTTTTTGTTCATGATTCGGCTGTTAAAACCCGATTAAACGGAAAATGCTCGAACCATACATAGACTTCTCCATTGATCCCAAATTTTCTGTATTTCTGAGTTCTCCACAAAATATACAAAATTTTCCCATATTTTAACTATTTTTCATAATATATCCTCAATAAACAGTAATAAAACTGCTAAATATTCTCTGTTTATCAAAAAATTACCAAATCTGGATAGGGACTTCGCTTATATGGTCCCCAATGATCCTGAAGAGTTTCATAGGATAAACAACAAGCTCATCACAATCTAATACTAAACAGCCCTAAACGATAATTGAGTTATTACCATTGTGGATTTTCTTAGAGTTTTGGTCATTTTCTCGCCTCTCCGAGTTCTTGTTTCTCAAGTTAGTATGTCTACAGGTCATATTACATAAAATCAAGCATCCAAAATCAATCAAAAATGTAACATCCTAAAATTTATAATGTTGAATAAAGAAAGTGGTGTTAGTGATTTCGCGTTTTTAATTATTAATGTCGAGTAAGGAACGGGTCTTGGGCTTAGTTATTTTATGAACTCGGCCTGCCTCGACCCGTAGGAAGCCAACCCGAGCCTAACCAAACCCGTAGTATATAAACGAAAGTTCTTGACACTTCCACCATTTTTCACCATCTTCCTTCACTTACACCCACCCAAACACTCTCATTTCTAGAGAGAGAAGCTAGAGAGAGAAAGTTCTCAAATCACAAATCCGAGTCCACAATCTTGTTCCTAATCGTTTTTGGTAAGTCCCTCTCGAAAATCATCCGTTTTCATAACCATTTCGGCCTCAAAGCGAGCAAAAACGTAACTTGAGTTTTCGGGTCAGAAACCGCCTTGTTTTGGTGTCAAAATGCAAGCTTTTGTGTTTAAAAGTACTAGGAATCGATAGCCCTTTCAATCCCGAGCATTTCCATGTCAAAAACTTCGATTTTGGGTCAAAAATCTGGAAAATCTGGAAAACCCGTGGGTTTCTCCGTCGCCCAGCTTGAAGGAGTCGAATCAGACTCATTCGATCGAACCAGTCGATCGAATCAGTCCATTCGATCGAATGCGTAGATCGAACAAGTCCAGTCGACCGAATAGGGAAGCAACCGAATGGTCTCCAACTCATTCGAATCTA
>NW_027506727.1:0-43898 GCF_021521415.1 Bidens hawaiensis
TGTGCATTATTTTTTATATTAAGTTTTTTGAAAAAAAGTCATTTTTTGATATAAATAAAACCAATTTATGTATAATGATACAATGATATATGTAATGCATTTTTCTATATGTGTATTGTTTTATTTGTAACTTAATTATTTAGTGTAAAACACGACCTCTAAAGCTAATCAATAAAATATTTAAAATTGAATTTTATCTAGATATCCATCCAATCTATGGGTTCCATATTAAAAAAAAAGATTCATCCTAAAGTTTGGCATATTCTTTATTTATGTTGTCATGCTCACGTGATGGTCACATATCATAGGCCTATTTTATTTTAGTTTCTTAGAAGAGAAAACACGTGCAGGACTATTGCTAAACTAAAGAAAGAGAAAGAACCATTTAATTTAACAGAAAACGAAGGGAGAGTTGTATTTCTAAAAAGACAACCCACTACTACTAGTTTAACCTCTTTATCACCCGTCACAAGTTATTTTCGTTGACTAGATTTTGGTCTTCAATTTCTCTTTCAAGCTTCAAATAATTGACCATATCAACATTAACATTAGTGGACTATTCTTATCCATCTCTATACAAGTATACATTTAATTAACACTAATAAAAATAGTTAACATTTTTTGTTTAAGGCGACAAGTAGATCGATGGGCCAAGTTTAACTAGATTTTGTGACTGGGAGGTGCTATCTCGGGTTTGCAAGTTGGACTAGGTTTAACCTGGTTCAAGAAATCTTTCGACTTTTCAATTTACACAAAAATGAATAGAACTTTTTATCTTGAGCAACAAGAATACGAGATTGTTTAAAGTTAGAATCAACCTTCAATTTTCTTTAACTATGAATCACATGTCTCATGTTTCAATAACTTAAACTTTGGTACGAATTAAAACTGAAACTGACAATTTATCTATCATCATACTTATACATTTTTTTTTGCTATGACATATATTTTTATTAACATATTATCATGTCATCCGACTTTTGACATTTGGTCCAGGCAATTCAACAAGCAAATCAGTTGTGCGGCTAGTGTGATTTGCAAAACATCTATTTATGTGTAAATGTGTAATGATAATAAAAAGGAAATAGAAGTGGTTTATTGTTTTATCTGAATTTATTTAAGAGTTAAGTGTCATTTTAGTACATGTGGTTTGTTCAACTACGCAACTTTGGTACTTTTTTTTGAATTTTTTACAAATGGCTACTTCACGTTTCTAAAACTTGCCATTTCTGTACCTTTTTCTATCCCCGTCATTTTTTGTCGTTAACTCAAGGGTAAACTTGTAATTTCATTTATCTTATTGTAAACAAAAAAAATGTGAAGTCAAAGACTCGAACCCGCACCTATGCCCGATCCAAAGCCTTTTAGAGGGATGCACCAACCACTAGAGTAAGTGACTGGCTTACTCATAAACTGGTTCGGAATTCTTTTATAGTCAAGTTTGAACGACCCCAGGTCCTCAAAAACCCTAGAAATGTCAGAATCCGTTATAAGATTCGATGAGTTACACTAACACATCATGGCACAATTCCATCTTCTGATTCCGTCAATCAGATCTGTTAATTCACTGTTTAACCAGTCAATGTACTACACATATTGTAGTGCGGATTACGGTTGATTTTATGGAAGAGGTTAGGACATTTTATGCAATTGAGAAGGAAATGAGGCTAATCGGGGTGGTGGATGTTGGTATGTGATTCATAATTGCGTGAATTCTTAAGATTGTTGTTGAAGATGGACGATGAGTTTGGATGGCAAGTTGAACGAAACATTTAGCAGGTGAATCGGCTGTTATTTTTTGAATTATTGTATTTGTGAAATGTCGTTACACGTTTTGGGTTGAGATTTTAAACGAAAATCAAGCGTTTGGCCAGATTTGAGATGGCCGGAGCCTCGCCGGCGATGAAAGTGGGTGGGAACCGGAAAACGAAAGGGGGAGGGGTGGGGCTATTTGGTTTTGGAAGTTGACACTATCAGTCCCTATGTTTTTGAAACGTTTAAAAACTAATGGGGATTTAATTAAATGAACTGATAAAATAAATGAAATAGATGAAATTACCAGTTTACCCATGACTTAACGGGAAAAATTGACGGAGTTAGAAAAAGGTAAGGAAATGGCAAGTTTTAGAAATGTGAAGTAGCCATTTGCAAAAAATTCAAAAAAAGTACCAAAGTTGCGTAGTTGAACAAACCATAGGTACTAAAATGACACTTAACTCTTTATTTAAATAAATTTCTTCTATGTAGGGAGCTGAGGATGCCTTTGAAAGCAGCCTTATATCCCTAGGGTTAAGGGTAAAGTTTGCCTACATCCCATACTCTCTAGGCCTACCAGTAATTTTGTTATAGATGAGATTTTACTAGGCACATTTGTTGTTGAAATACCTTCTATAATACAATTTTACTTTTTGTATTGTCATTTATTACATTATATTCATAAACCAAGTAAGAATTAATCGAGCATTCCCATAAATGTAAAACGAGTTGAGTATTTAGGTCAAACTAGAGTCAAACTCGAACTCAACTTGCTTACAAACCGAGCCAAGCTGACCGGTTTACAGTCAAGTTGATTTCAAGTGATCGTTTCCGAACTTCTTTTGAGCAAGCTTCAATCCGTTTAACAAGCGTAACTCAACATGATCATCATTAGAGTTTTAGTTTCACCAAGTGATACTTTGGGAGAAAACATCTTGCAATACCATAAAATGTAGAACATTTAATAACATATAAACTTCTATAAAACAAGTGTGATCAACATTTTAAGATTAAAACACATAAAACTATAAAATCAAGATTAAAACAAAGCTGTACAAAATATATACATTGTCAACGTTTAGAAAATTACTCGAGACAATCAAATCGTAAAATCTAGGGTGAGAAAGACAAACTAAAAATAAAACTTTAAAACCTATGTTAAGTTAAACAAGCTCAAGCCATAGTCAAGCTTGAACCCAAATTGTTTACAAACCAATCCAAGCCAACTCGTTACAATTCCGAGTTTCAAGTTAAATAAAAAACCACGCACACGAAATTAACTTTAATAATAATAATAATAATAATAATAATAATAAATAAATAAATAAATAATAAAAGAAGGAAGACAGAAGTTAGAAACCAGGTGCCCTTGCTGAAGAACCCGAACCCGAACCCGAACCCGAACCCGAACCCAAACCCAGAAAGCAACCATCCATCCATCTATCTATCTTCGTTCGGGAAAGAAAAGAGAAGAAAAGAAACACAGCGACGACAAACAAACGCTAGCAGGTATTATAAAAATATTAATATTAATACACCTTTTCTTTCACTAGAGAGAGAGAGAGAAAACACCGATTATATTATACCCCTGCAACCACCAATTTCAACCTTCACTCTTTCAATTTCAGTCACTCATACAATTTCATTTCTCTACAGATTCCTTGCCAATTAGTAATTTTCTCTCTCTTTTTTTATTATTATTTTGAAATTTTGCTACCTGTTTTGTGCTTTGATTGATTATGTAACATGAACGAAATCTGATAATATAATTAATGTGTTAATAGTTTTTCATTGATTGATAATTACACACGGCTGTGACTGAAATTGAATTTGAAATTTAGGGTTTCGTATGCCCCCTGGAGAATTCATGATTTTAGGGTTTTAATTTTTTATATATGTATATTTAGGGTTTTGTATGTGAAGTTTCTTATTTCTTATGCTTTATTGTGATTTAATTGCAGGATTAACTGAACATTAATTACAATCTGAGCTTCATCAACACGGAACATGATTCATATGGTAATATTTCTTTCGCTTCATGAGTTCCTCTCTTCTTTTAGATTTATGTCTAGTTGTTTTTCTACGTAATTTGGAATCATTTTGAAACCGCACATGTGTTCACAAACCCGTGTAAAAAGGCGCAAACTTTCAATTTAAAGGTTGCAGAGCCACATTTGGCAAAACTGGATCACTCGGTCAAAGTCCTCTTGTATGGTTTCTATATGTTAGTTCTTTTTATTGAAAGTAACATGATACATGCTTATTCTTGTATGGACCTGATTACAATGTGAAAGGTTTGCTTTTGGCAACTTTTTTACCACCTCATGATTTTTAGGTCGGATATAAATAAACGTAAATGGTACTATGTTACGTGTGACAGTTTCTGTGCCATGAAGCATGTATAAAGTCTGGTATAGTCTCTTAAGGAGTTAGTCTGTTAGATAACTAAATTTATTTGCACTGTTGTGTTGTGGTGATAGGGTTCCTTTAGCACTTACTCGCACAAAAAAGACAATAAAAGGAAAAAAACAGATGATGTGGTTGTTGAAATTCGGATGGATATTTAAAAATGATTTTTGATATTATAGCTGGATTAATCATGTTAATTATCTGCTCATAGTTGCTGCTATTGATATTTGTGATTTTTGATACTTTAGCTAGATTCTTCATTGGCGTGATAAATGAGTAATTATATATATTTATATATTTGGGGATATATAGTGTGTAAAGAGGTTTAATTGATGGCACTTTTTTTACATCATCTATCGCAGTCTGAGCTCCTTGTTTTTGTTACATCACGTGGAGTTCTGCCATGCACAATTAATTATTTTTTGAAGATATTTGCTTGATCGAAAAGTTTCTAATTTGGTGTAAAGGTAATTGCTTTACTTGAATACTCGAGTTTGATTACTCTAAATCTGTACTTGGATGTAGAAAGTACAGTTAGGAGTCAAAAGGAAAGAAAAGCATATTGATTAAATTAAATTGCATATTTATTAAGGCTGCTTAAAGCTGAGGGTCTCTCTGGAAGCCACCTCTTTATCCATGTGGATAGAGGTATGGTGTGCCTACATCCCACCCCTCCCCAGACATTACTTATAGCTATGCTATTGGTGGGACTTTACTGGGTATGATTGATTGATTGATTTATTTATTAAGGCTGCATGTTTCCAGTTCTTCTTTCGATTGGTTTTCACTTGTAAATTTGGAATGTTTATGCGCGTCGTTGCCAACATATCTGCATTTTTATCTACTAAAAACAACTTAACTTGGATTGCCTATAGGTTTGTGCTTACTGTTGATAATATATTCGAGAATAGAATCTAACATTTAGTTTTCTTTTATTAACATATTATGCTTTTCACTTTACTTCAGTTTTCTACCGAATGGGACGTTGTACACCAGGAAGGAGAATAAGAGAGAAGAGAAAAGGGGGGGGGGGTAGTCTATTTATATATCACATATATTATTAATTTATTGCTACATATATATATGCCATTTTCTGTTTAATCTATATCAGCATTAACTGTGACGTGCATACCTCAAAAGAACACATATATTTTCTTTTTTAACAAGCGGAAACTTGTTATTATGTTTTTGCATTACGCCTGTTTTTTATTTGTCTGATGATTTGCTAAATATAGAATGTCGAAAACTGTACAAAGATTACCTTTTAAGTATAGTTTTAAGATATTTCTTTCATCTACTTAATTCACGAATTATGTTTAGACACGTAATGTGAATATATATATACTCATATGAAAGATATGCGGTAGTTTATACTCATATATGTGAAAGTAAAGGGTTAAGTTGATCAGGTTGACATTGCTAGTGAAATTAAGACATGAATAATGTTTGGAAGTGGGTTTTATAAACTCTGTATTTTATAATATTTTTTTTTTTGAGATATCTCTGAAAGATATGGTGTCAACTGTCAAGTATAGCTGGAGTTTAAGAGAATTGTTTCATTATCGAGTTTTAAGATATTGACAAGCTTTCTCTGTGTGCATTGTGGTAGGTACCGTCGGGTCAAGTCTCGGTCATTGGCTGGGAAAGACCTTTTTAATCCATTTTTCATAAATGAATAATGTGGTGTTACCTTTTTGGTAAAGCCATTTTAGAAGCTCAACATGTTTGACACTTTGACCCGTTTTTTTGTTAATCCTATAGACCCATGAAAGATAAAATATAACCCAAATCAATCCCTATACAAGTAAAACAGACTGAAATTGCAACCTTAAGCATTATATTGACAAAAGGCTAGTTACACTTGAACTTTGTATATAAATAAAGCCAGTTATATTGACTTGGGTATAGTTAAGCAGCAACAAGATCTCATGGTTTTTTTTGATGATTCATGTCTATTTGCACGGGTCCCAGAAGCATCTTGGGCATCAATATGTTACTCCACAACAAGCTTAATTTTTTTTATTATAAAGACAATTACTTCCTTACTTGGGTGCCACGTCATTAACACTGTCCATGAGTTGCTGATTTGGAAAGCATGGGTGGGTCAGGAGCAGTTACTTTTGGTACTGGTCGGATTTGATTATACCCAAAACATGCTTGGTCTAATTTTATATTTATTTACTTTTAAAAAGTTTGTGTGTAAATTACAGTTAATCAGAGGGAATATAATTGTTATTGTGAATAATAATAAGGAGATTACAAGATATATATAGACTTGAATAATACAAACTAGACCCTATACAATTAGACATTATTTAAATATGGAATAATATCTTGTCTAACATCCCCCTGCAAGCTAAGGCCGGGAAGCGACTCTTAGCCTGGATCGAAGAAAGAGAAAACGCTGAGTAGACAGAGGCTTTGTAAAGATGTCGGCAATCTGATCATCTGTAGTGATGAATTGTACTGAGAGTTGACCTCTAGCGACTCTTTCACGAACTGAATGGAAATCAACTTCAATATGCTTTATGCGGGCATGAAATACCGGATTGGCTGATAAGTATGTGGTTCCGAGATTATCACACCACAATTTAGAAGTTGAGCGAACTGGGACGCGTAATTCTTGTAAAACGGATTGTATCCAAGTGAGTTCAGAAACTGCATCAGCTAGAGCTTTATACTCCGATTCTGTAGATGACCGAGAGACGGTTTTCTGTTTACGTGCACACCACGAGACAAGATTACACCCTAAATAGATAGCAAATCCCCCCGTGGAACGACGGTCATCTGGACACCCAGCCCAGTCAGCATCTGAGAAAGCGGACAGATTATTGAAGGTTGAATCTGCATAGGCATGGAGAACTTGAGTAGACTGTTGCTGAACAAGCAAGCCGTGGGAGAGAGTACCCTTTAAGTACCGCAAAATACGCTTTACCGCGGACCAATGATTCTCCGTCGTAGACTGCATAAACTCGCAGACCTTGTTGACTGCAAAGGCGATGTCCGGACGGGAAAGGGTGGCATATTGTAAAGCCCCGACAACTTGTCGATAGCGTGCCGGATTGGCAAATGGTGGTCTGTCCTCTAAAGCAAGATTTGCTGATGTAGAAATTGGAGAGGAGAAGGGTTTGGAGTCCAATAGGCCTGCTTTTTGTAGAAGCTCCAAAATATACTTTTGTTGAGATAAAATGATGTCAGCCCCTTTGGAAACAATCTCAATACCCAAAAAATAAGAAAGTTTGTCCATATCCTGAATAGGGTAAGTGCGACTGAGGTGGCTAATAATCGCATCAATAGCCTTTGGATCATTACCTGTAATTATGATGTCGTCAACATATACCAACATATAAAGTACTGTGGCCCCGGAGGTGTAAATAAACAAAGACTGATCGGTTTTGGAGCCTCGAAACCCAAGCTGATGTAAAGTGGAAGACAACTGATGAAACCAAGCACGTGGGGCTTGTTTTAGCCGATACAAAGGCTTGTGCAGTAAGCAGACATGATCCAGTTTGTGAGGATCCACAAAGCCTTGCGGCTGCTGGAGATAACAGTCTCTTTTAAGGCTCCATGCAGGAAAGCATTTTGAACGTCTAACTGACGAAGGGCTCACTTTTGCGTGATCGCCAAAGAAAGCACAATACGAATAGTGGTTGCCTTGACCACAGGACTGAATTCCTTGTAGTCAATACCCGGTTGTTGCCGAAACCCTTTGGCCACTAACCGAGCCTTATAACGTTGAATCGTCCCCTTTGGGTCCCGCTTAATCTTGTAAACCCATTTGCAATCGACGATATTAGAACCCGGAACACGAGGAACTAGTGACCATGTGCCATTTTTCAAAAGTGCTAGAGTATTCATCTGCCATAGCTTTACGCCATTGAGGAAAAGTGTTGGCAATAGTAAAGGAGGCTGGTTCGGTGTTAGGGTCGATGGTAGAAGAGGTAAAGGATGATATGTTGTAGGGTGTGGTAGTTTTTGGGTTGGGCCGAAGATTAGAAGGTCGAGGACGAGTAGCTGTTTGGGAACTGGTTTAGGCCTGGTTTAGGGCTGTCTGGTTACTATTTTGGGGCTGTTCGGTGGCTGTATGAGTGTTGTTTTGGGGCTGGTTGGTGGCTGTTTGGGAGGGTCGTTTGTGGCGGCCATGGTAGGTATGGATCAGGGGAGGCCTAGGAGGTGGAGGAGGAGGTGGGACATGTATTCTCGCTGCTGGGGAGGCTGGGACAGCAGCTGGTGAAGGCTGGTCTGGTGGGTTACCAGCAGCCATAGAGGTGGTATTTTGTTGTACGGAAGGTGGGATAAAGTTATCGGTGTCAGGTGGATTGGGATATATAGAGACAGAGGTCGGGAGAAGATGAAGGGGGAGTGAAGATTGTTAAGTTGAGAAGATTTGAATGGAAAACAGAGTTCATTGAAGCGAACATGTCGGGCAATGTATGTCCGCTCGGTTTCGGGGTCAAAGCACCGATAACCATGATGATGGGAGCTATATCCGAGAAAGACACATGGAGTGGAACGGAAGTCAATTTTGTGTCTGTTGTAAGGACGTAGGTGGGGAAAACATTGTGAACCAAAGACTTTTAAAAAGGAGTAATCGGGTGGATGATGGAAAAGATGTTGAAAAGGAGAGAGAGAAGAATTGGAGCGTGAATGCATGCGGTTAATAAGGTAGACAGCGGTTTCAAAGGCAAAATGCCAGAAACGATGTGGCACATGAGATTGAGCAAGTAAAGTGAGACCTGTTTCAACCACGTGTCGGTGTCGACGTTCCACAACACCATTTTGTTCGCTGGTGTGTGGACAGGAAAGGCGATGAAGAACGCCTAATGATTGAAAGAAGGTGGATAGAGATCGAAATTCTCCACCCCCATTAGTTTGGACCTGTTTAAGTTTGGTGTGAAATTGTCGTTCAACCATAACCAGAAACTGTTTAAAAATATTATAGACATCTGATTTATGTTTGAATGGAAAAATCCACATGAATTTGGAAAAGTGATCTACACACAAAAGAAAATAATTGTGACCGTCACTAGATGGAATCGGGGCGGGTCCCTAGACGTCACAAATAAGCAAATCTAAAATATGTGTACTTTTAAAAGTAGAAGATAACAAATGTAATTTTGATGATTTTCCAATAGAACAAGGTTCACAAAAAGAAACAGAACAATTATTGTTATTCAAAGGTAAATGATAAAAAGACAACATTGACTTCAAAAGCTGAGGATGAGGATGCCCCAATCTTTGATGCCAAATGTTGGAGGAAGCACGATGAGCAGAAAAGGCAGTTTTAGAAATAGCTTGCTGTCTTGGAAGCCTAAGCGAGTAGAGCCCATCATTACTTAGACCCGTGAGGAGGGTAGTGTGTAGACTTGTCCTTCACAGAAAAGAAAGAATCGTGAAATTCAAAATAAACATAATTATCACGACAAAATTTTTGAACAGAAAGGAGGTTTTGTTTAATTTCAGGAACATGTAGGATATTGGTAAGGTTAAAGGTACGGTTTGGGGAATTAAATGTGGATGAGCCAATATGTAAAATTGGTAGACCCTTACCATTGCCAACTTGGAGGTTGTCACTGCCATGATATGCATCAGAGTGCTCGAAGCTAGAGAGATCTGGGGCAACATGATGACTAGAGCCCGTGTCCGGGAGCCAAGAAGAAGAAGCATATGACCTGGTATCTGCAAAATTAGCTGATGGCTGCTGTCTTGGGCGAATAGTGGCTGGGTCCCGATTAGGACAGTGAGTGGGGAGATGCCCTATGCCACACCTATGACAGGATCCATAAACTACGTTCTGATTTGATGCCCAACTGAATTGACTGCGATTTCCACCACTAGGGCCACCCGAGCGATTGTAACTACCGCGTCCACGACTGTTACCCTGCCGATTGTTGGAGGGATTGTTGCCGGATCGGTTAGTGTAGAAGGCTTGGGGCTGAGATGGCAACTGAAGTTGCACACCAAGTTGGGCTGCTAGTTGTTGGACCGCCTGAACAGCCGCATCTGATGGCGGTGTAGGGCTGCCTCCGGTGGGTTTAGCCGAAGTAGGAGCCATGGCTGAGAATGCTTGAGTAGGTGGAACAATTGGGGCAGAACGTTTAAGCATATAGTCGTGATCAGCAATCACGGCATGAAGTTCGTTGTAAGCAAATTGACGAGTAAGGGCCGTGGTCTTAACGCCATGGTATTCGTCACGTAGGCCAGAAATAACCATCATAACAAGGTCTTTTTCTTTCAAGGGTTCGCCAATATTAGCTAGGGCAGAGGCATATTCTTGTGCACGTTGGAGGTATGCTGTAGGGGTTTCATCAGCCTTCATCTCAATCCTTAAAAGTTGTGTTTTTAAGGTATATTCTCGGGAGGAAGTGTGAGGTGCAAAGGCCCGCTCTAGGGCAAGCCAAAGGTCACGAGCAGTAAGAGTGCCTCTGGCATGATGTAAAGCGCCCTCAGAGATAGTGGAGATAAGGAGCATCCGAACGTGTGCATCGTTGGAAAGCCAGATTGGGTACTGTGAATTGGGCTGGGATTCGGGTGGTGGTGCAGGTGCATTATCTTTGGGAGGGTCTGCAGGAACTGTTATGGTGGTTGGAGGGCAGGGTATGGTTCCGTCAATATAACCAAAGAGATTATTGGTGACTAAGAACGGGTGAATAACCAACAACCAGGAACTGTGGTTATCGGAGTTGAGGGTAAATCCAAACTTGTGGGAGTTGTGGACTGCTTTTTCTTTTTGATCAAAAGCAGTGAGGGTGGCCATAGGTAATTGGTTCTAGAAAAAGAAAGAAAGAGGAAGATTGGAGGGGTGGTACAGCAGAGGAAGACAGCAGCAAAGCTGCTGTTCTGTGATCATGAAAGAATAAAAAAATAATAATAAAGGTAGGGCCGACAAGTTTGTGCTGCAGAAATTAGGGTTAGGAATAACTGGCTGTGATACCAAGTTAATCAGAGGGAATATAATTGTTATTGTGAATAATAATAAGGAGATTACAAGATATATATAGACTTGAATAATACAAACTAGACCCTATACAATTAGACATTATTTAAATATGGAATAATATCTTGTCTAACAAATACAAGTACAAAAATTCTATTATTTCAGTATTTACCTAACTTATTGAGTAAAGTGATCTAGGAGTTCCTGTGCATTAAAAATACAATTTTCCGACTTTTGCCCCGTTTTATGTTAGCTAGTACTTTTGATTTTATTCAGTTGACCCGTTAGAGATGAAACAAAACCCGAATTGAGTATTGACCCATTCATATGCAAATGGATCGTTATTGCCATTGCAAACATATACTCACGCATAATAGTTAGCTAATTTTGTACTTGATAAAAGTATGATGGTGCTTTTTTTTAGTTATGAGGGAGACTAGGACTTTAGTAGGTAAGTAATAATATTAACATTCTTGTAAATATTTTAAAGAATTTATACATGGATCATATCAAGTTTACTTTATCTATTTGAGATGAACATCATTAGCTGGTGAACTAGTTTTTAAAATTTTGTGTACGCAAATCTTTCCTGTTCTGCATGTAAGGCTGTAAGCCAGTTGATTTGGTAAAATGTTAGCCGCCTTCTGACAGGACTTAACATTAAATGTGTATGTATATGCGTGTTCGTATTGTTGACATTGATTTTATTGTTTTACGTTCACAGGGCACTTTGGTAATTTGATCCATTGGATGGTTATATTTATGATACTACAATGATGAGTAGTATGCTAACATTTTAGTTGGATCAACATGACACTTGAAGACTTCTTTACCTCAACTGAGTTAAAAGAGGGGCTCACAACTCCAACCAGAGTTAATGACCTCATCACTGTTATCCAAAACCAGAAAGAATACATCGTGAAAAACGTTAGTGAAGCATCCCAGCAATGGTCTGCCGTTGCAAACACCATTGCAGCCACCGAGAGCAAAGAGTGCCTTGAACTTTTCATCCAATTAGACGGACTTGTGTTCATTAATAAATGGCTCAATGATTCTCAAAACCTTATAGACGATATTGGAACCAGTTTGTTAGAAGAGTTGGTTGTTGCATTGTTACGGGCACTTGAGAGGCTGCAAGTGGACCACCATCACTCTGTGGGTTCAGGAGTTGGGTTAACCGTGCAGGGTCTTGTTGGTCATAGTAGTTTAACGGTTCGTGAGAAGGCTAAAGATCTTTGTGATAAGTGGGCCCCGGTTCAGAACAATGACGGAGAACCAACCAATGTTGATTCTGTTAATATCAATGAAGAAAAAGTGACTGTTCAACAAGAAACTGACAAAGATGAGATAGTGACACAGGAAGTGGTTAAGGAATCTGCAACAGAAATAACTGAATCAGAAAGTTTGGAAGACGCGAATGAGAAGCAGAAGGTTGACTCTGTGACTACTTTATCTAGCACGTTGGAAGACACAACTTTGACTTCTAGTACGGACGTTGTCCATGGTTTGGAGTCGGTTACAAAGACCGAAACAATGGAAGAAAAGACCAACAAAGATGAGGATATGGTCAACGGTCGGGAATCTCAATCTCCCCTCCTCCCGACTACCACACCGGATGTCAGCACCGCTAGCGGAAGCGGTGATTCTGCTAGCGGTGGTGACGGTTCTGAGAACCCAAAGTCGTCATCGAATACAGAAAGTGATGAAGATGAAAAGAAAGATACTGGAATCGAGAGTGACGGTAATTCGGGAAGCCCTTTGCCTGTATCCAAACAATCAGCAAAAAGCCAAAATGAGGATTTGATTACCAAAAGACCATCTGACATGGAACTGGATTATGGAATGGTGGACCCACTAGAGCTTGCTAGGCAAGTTGCTAATGAAGTGGAACTAGAAGTTGATTCTCCTGAACAAAGTTGCAGCACTTCCACAAGTGAAAAGGAACATCGATCGAGTCCGGGTTTAGGTCATGAGGTTTCATCCGGACCCGCACCCGCACCCGTACTTGAACCCGAACCTAAATCCGAACCTATGATCAATTCAGAAACACTTGATAACTCAACACTAGATCCTGAAAAGGGTTTTTCTGGATTTGATCTGAATGAAGATGTTGCTTTTGAAGAAACCGAGTGTCAGGTGGGCCCGCCTTTAACCCCGGTTTCAGTTGTTGCTGCCGCCAAAGGACCACCCGTTGCTCCTTTGCAATTTGAAGGTACTCTCGGCTGGAAAGGTTCAGCCGCAACCAGTGCTTTTAGACGGATACCCGAAGGTGAAAAGACGTTTTCGTCCTCGTCAAGCCACAGCAACTCAACCCAACGTTTAACCCACTTTGACTTTGATCTGAATGTAGCTGAAGCCAGTGAGGACAAAATACAGTTGGATCTTAATAGTCTCGGTGACAGTGATGCTAGCATTGTTACGCTGGACTGGAAACGAGAAACCCGAGTTACGCCTCTGAAACAAAACGGCCCCCACAGCCCGTCCGTATCTTCGTCAATGCAGCCGTCTTACCGCAACATCGATTTGAATTTAAACGACCACCAAACCGTTCCAAATAATGCTTCATCCAATAACCCGTTTCTCGGTAAATTATTCAACAACACACAAGACGAATCGGTTATTTCCATTTTCGGTACCCAAGTTGAGGTGAACTGCAAGGATCATAATAATCATTACATTCCTCCTGTTCAGTCTAACGGAAGGCTTCTAGAACCTTCCGTAGATTTCAACTTGGGGAGATCCGGGTCGGGTCTAGGTTTAGGGCTCGGATCTTCAATCCCTTACTCCAATGTACCAGCTTACGGTTACACCCACAATGGTTTTACAATGGGACCTATGTACGCCCCGCCCGGTGCACCGATCCTGTACATGGTCGATTCAAGAGGTGCCCCTGTCATCCCACCAATCCAACCCATCCAACCTGCGTTTTCTCAACACACTCAACCTTTCTTCTTCAACATGGGTGCAGCACCGTCTGCTTCGAATGGTGCGGGCCCATCACGCCACGCTATTGATTTGGACTCAGGTTTCGTAACCGACAGGGGGAATAATATTAATCATAACGGAGGGTTGAGGCAGTTTTTGAATCATGATCAAGCGTCTTCGAGTACGAGGGGGGATAATATTATTAATCATAACGGGGGGTTGAGGCAGTTTTTGAATCATGATCAAGCGTCTTCGAGTACGAGGGGGAATAATATTAATCATAATGGGGGACTGAGGCAGTTTCTGAATCATGATCAAGCGTCATCGGGTGCAACTATTGGAGGGAAACGTGATCAACCGGATAGTGGGTGGGATTTGTTTCTGATGAACTATAAGCATCAACAACCACCATGGCAATAAGAGGTCTGTTTTTATTCATGTTGGTATCTGGCTCCCTCTGTCTTTTTATCAGTTTTTATAGCCATAGGTTTATAGAGTAGGCTAGCTGTTAACTTTAGTTGGAGGGATGCTGGTACGATCAGAATAAAACGGCCTTTAGCGGGTTGTTGTTGTTATGGTGGGGAGGGGAGGGGAGGGGAGGGGAGGTGTGATCTTATTTATGAAGATTAATTGGGAAAAGGAAGTAGGTTACAGTGATTTATTTGTTTTCAGAACTTTGTTTACATAGAGTTGTAATTTCTTCAACATAAATATCAAAGAAATTTAGAAAAGTGGTTTGGAGATATGGTTGTTATATATTTACTATGTTAACATGTTGTCTTTGAACCAGATATTATACCATGAGGGTAATATTTACACCAAAGAAATCACTACTGAGTAAAAGTTGTATGATCTGGTGTATGAAGTAATCTTTTTTGGTGTAAAAGGCACCAAACATTTGTATTGATTTGGTTTGGTTTTTAAAAGTATAATCCAGAATTTTTGTTTTGTAACTAGAGTTGAGGCAGCTAGAAGCAGTTTGCCTGCCTATCTTGGGCCTATTTGGTTATAGCTAAGTGGAGGGAGTTTTAAGTTAAAATCTTTAACAATGAGGGGAAAGCATAGGTTGAAACTTGAAAGTCATCCAATATATAATAAAATATCTGAGATCTTATAAATTGCTTATTAGAGAGTTATATTATAGTATTATAGTTAATTAAATAATATGATATGATTTCTTGACAAATTTTCGTTGATTAGTCTTTTGCATGCTAATATGATATTCGTTGATTAGTGTTGTAGAATAAGATATGATTCCTTAGACAAATTTTATTTTACTAATCTAGGTTAGCAACTATTGGTCGATAATAATCGATATTGTCAATAACTAGTGGTGCTCTTTTAAGTTTAACTTTTATTTTGGTTTCTACCAACAATTTCACTCGCATAACATTTTAGATTTACACTTGATTTTGTTAAACATGTTGCTTTAATGAGAGAGAGAAGTCGGTTGGAAATTAAGACTTAATCTATTACAATTATGTAAGTCAAATTGTTTTTAGCATAATGATGAATTTAAAAGTGTTATTGATTAAATTATCAATATTTGTTATTATTGGGCAACGAATCACATAATTGTAATACTTCCAACCTTCTTTGAAGTATAAAATAATATACTAACATGAAAATTACCATCATTTTCATATTGATTCCACCTCTTTTGAAATAGGTTGTGGAACATTATGCTTATCCTCAAAGATATGAGGTACATCCCAAAAATCAATATTCTAGCATTTGTATAAGTTTAAATGTTTGGTTTCAATATCAGTACCTATTTTAGTAATGATAGGCTGACCTCTCTTTATAGAGTTAATTTGAGCTACATATCAAATTAAAGATGAGATCGATAATGTATTGAAAAATACCAATAAAAAAACGTATAAATTAAATACCATCCTGATTCTATCAGTCCAACACTGATACCATTCAAACTCATTTTATTGTAATATTATATATGAGAAAATACATTTTTTACAATGCCAACTTCATAATTTGGCATTATCGTTAGTTTCAATGATTATAAAATTTTCAAATTACTTTTTATTCTAAACTATTAGGCTGCTTGTGAAACAACGTTATGAAGAGGTGACCGGCCCTAAACCTCGGCTACATCTTGCCGCGGGATTAGGTTATTTATTTATTTCGTTAATTTCTTTCTCCTATTAATCTTTATATACCCTTATAATAAATTTTCAGGAATCTTCATAAACTTCTTAATTTAAGGTGACAGTACTCGTATTTCCATACACTCCCAGTAGGCTAATAATACCTTTAGAAAATCACTAGAGAAATAGTTGGAAGTTTTTTTGTAGGTATGAAAAAGGCCTTTATTTACTTCATCTTCAATGATACGTTCCCAATTTTAAATGAAATGCCTCATTAGTCATTACCGATAATTTTATATTTATATTACAAAACTACTACCGATGGTATTGATTTCTCAGTCTATGTGTGTTTTAATACATCAATCAAACTCGCATGCAATTTGATTTTCATCAGCAAACCGCACATACGTGTTATTGATTTTAACGGAGACACAATATTTAAACAAACATTTGATATAAATAATAATAAAAAGATGCAAATGGATAAGTGAACAATAAAGACTACCCCCATCTTCCTGACGTCATCACCTCGACTCCAAAAGCGGTTACATTACATCTTCTTCATCTCTCCACTCCAATGGATGATGACGTCATACCACCTCTCAGCAACCAAATCATCCAATTCCTCCGATCGATCTCTTCAACGGAACACAACACTTCCGATCACGATCGGAATCTCAGTCAACCAAATCCAGATCATGACCGGCGTCACGTTCTCCGTCAACGCCTCCACGACCTCGGCATATCCACCGGCCGCCGTGACCGGATCCTCGACTGGGCGGAGCTACTGCTACAGCTCGAAGATCAGTCCGTAACATTCGGTCTCCAACGCCTCCAATTCGACGAAACCTACACCGTCAACGCAGACGACTACGTCGACGTCACGGCCTACAATTCGATACTGCAAGGCCTAGCTGACGGCGTCGGCACCGGCGCCGGAGCACCGCCGGCGTCGAAAGCGGTTATCGAGTCATTACAAACGGTTGAGGTGAACGAAACGGTTACGGATATATGTGAGGTGTGTAATGATGGAGTTTATAACAATGAAGAGAAGGTTATTGTGAAGAGGTTGCCTTGTGGACATTTGTATCATGGAGTTTGTATTACGCCGTGGTTGAGCTCCAGGAATATCGCGACGGATGATCCCGAGTATGAAGAAAGAAGGTTGCAGAGATCAATGGCTATGGGCTCAAGAGTTGGTGATGGTGGTAGGGTTTGGTGTGTGTTTTACTTTTGTTTTAAGTTGTAAATTGAATGTTGTAAAACAATTAGTCATGTAGGGATGGTGTTAGTTTTACAATTAACAAAGGTTTTCTTTTGATTTTGTGTAAAATAAAATGCTTAATAATTTTAGTGCTAAAAAAAAACTTTGGTTAATATTCTGATATATAAAAAGTGTGTCTAGCGCGGGCAAGTCTGTTGGCTTTTAAGTTTTAACAACTTAAGACATGGTATGTACAAAAAGCGTACTTGAGGCCATTTAAAAAAGGCCAGGAGGTGCACGTCTTTGCCCTCATACATTATGATTTTTTGTGTATCTGGATGTTGTTTAGTAAGCTTTTTAGGAGGTGCACGTCATTGCCCTCGTACATTATGATTTTTTGTGTATCTGGATGTTGTTTAGTAAGCTTTTTAAGCCGTACATGTATTTAATTTATATATTAAATCACATATAAAGTTTATTTATATGTAAATATTAAGTTAAATAGCTTATTTATATATAAATATTGAGTTAATTGTGGCTACAAATCTATATGAAATATATATAAATAAGTTATGTGTTTTTACGTCTCGTGTATAAAACGCATGTGCTTTGGACTTTGTGCCTTGGTCCCGGACCCTGTGTTTGGGTGCGGCTCAAGCTTTTTAAAGCCAAGGCTACTACGCTTGCAGTGTTTTATGTAAAATGATTTCACTTGTATTTATACTAGTTTTCTACCTAAAGATTGTATTTTAGAATCTTTCTATTCTGGATTATTCACTAAATAGGCCTATAAAATATTTTAGAATCTTTCGATTATGAATTATTCACTAAATAGGCCTATAAAAGAACCAGATGCTAGTGTACCGTTCAACATAACGTTGAATAATGCGTTTATATTTAAAAAAGTTGAAAGTCAAAAATCAATAATTTAATATTATACATAAAGGGACACACTAGCAAGGAGGTATATCATTTTCTGAATTGACATCAATCTATCCGAAAAGACATTTTATTTTAAGTCTTCCAAATAACCCATGATGTGAGTAATATTACCACTACAGCTTCTTTCTTTTTCTTACTCTTGCCAAAATCTGAAAGCATGAAAACAAATTTTTACTCATTTACTTAAATATATGAACATAAGAACATCTCCGATACTCTGTTAGTTCTTTTATGTTTGTTAAGTCTTCATTCGTCCTATCCATTTGAATTTATTTGTTCACCTAAATTGGCCCATCACTCGTTAGCCCATTGGCACAACTAAATTTAGAATCAAGGTTAAGATAGTAGATTAGTAGGAAATTGATATAAAACATGTTAATGAAGAAGTTAACTATTAAACATTTTCGGTTGTGATGTACCTAACATACTTTTAAGTTAGATTAAGAGTTCAGACCAAATTCCACACTCCTAGGTCCTGATTGAGCCTCATGGGCAGTTTGGTTCATTCAGATATGAAAGAGACAGATCTGAATGAGCATCTGTCCCATTCAACAACAACAATAAGTCTGAATGATTCAGACCTAATTTTAACCATTCAGATGTTTTTATGATTGGAACCAAACAGTCTGAAGTCTGAATGAATCAGATGTTTACATCTGAATGTTTCCATTAAGATGTAAACAAACAGCCCCTTAATCTTCCTTAAAACTCCTCTTTTAAGCACCTATAAAGAACATAGTGACATATAAACCTCTAAACTTTACAAATCTCACAAAGTTAGGTGAACAAAGCTTCTACTCATAGTTTATTTCTCATGATGACGATGATAATAATTGCTTGGATGATGTGCTATATCCCTTCTAACTGATTTGAAACATGAGTTTACAAACTGATTTGAATATAAGACTTTTAATAACCCTTGGACTCTCAAGAGCACACTAAAGTATCATAAAAAGCTCTCAAAGTTTGTCATTGATTCACTTTGGGCGCCAACGAAAGTGTTTGCGTCTTGAAATTCGACTAAAGATGCGTGGAGGGTGTTTACCGATCATATAGGGTGAAGAAATGGTGAGGTTTGTGAAAAATACGCGTGTAACATGACTTAGCTTGTCCAAAGATGTCATACGACCCGTATGGGCAAAACCGCAACATAACTAAGGTTTATTTGAAATACGGTGAAGCGCCATACAACCCTGACCCGTATGACATGATACGACCCGTGTGGCCTGCTTTCAGAAAGTGGCAATTAGTCCCTTGACTTTGATTTTGCAGTATTGTCAGATTTGACATCTTATCTTTCAAATGTTGGTTTCGCCTCTATTAAACACTTACCCTTTTCATGATTAAATTTCAATTAGAAAACTAAGGTAGCGTTTGGTATGAAGAGATGACATGTGGAATGAAATGATTCATTGTGTGAGAATGAAAAAAATGGTGTTTGGTTGCTCAATGGAATGAATTATCAATTACACATGGAATCTCATTCGATCAAACCCATTCCTACTCACCCCCTTTTTTTTCTTCATTTCATTCTTACTTCACCATACTTTCTCAATAACAACACTACCTATCAACAACCACTACCATAGCCGCCACCACCTGACTGCCACTATCACTGTCGCCATCACCACCACCACCTCCACCGCCCGCCATCGCCGCCGCTAACGCTACCACCGCCACTATCGCTGCCTGACCACCACCACCTGATTGCCACCACTGTCGCTGCCACCCTACCATTGCCATCTCTACCAAGGTTACCACCTCTTGACCATCGCCACCACCACAACCACCGCCCCTGCCACCTGACTGCCACCATCACCATTTTCGTCGCCGGAGCTACAATCACCGTCGCCATTGCAAGTTCTTTTTTTTTTGTTGGTAAAAAAAATTTATATTGAGATAGGAGTGTTTTTTAATTCTATTTTATTCCTATTATTTTTTTGGATACCAAAAAACATCTTACGATACTATTAAAACATTACAATGTGTACACATGACATTATTCTAGGGTGTCCACTTCAATGGGCTAGTGACTGGAGTGAAGTCGTAACAAGGTAGCCGTACTGGAAGGTGCGGCTGGATCACTGTGACATCTGCCCGAATCCGACCCGACCCAAGTACCCGTTTTCTGATCCGATTCTTTTTATGATTTAAAATTTAATTATTTTCTTTTAAAACTTGACATTTAAAATATATATATTACTAATAATATTTTCCTTCCCGCCTCTTCCTCTCTTTTCCTTCCCGCCGTCCCATCCCTCTTCTTCTCTCCGCCTTCTTTTCTCTCTTGTCGCCGTCCCGCCCTTAACCCTTGAACCCCTTCTCTTATTTTTGTGTCCTTTGTTTCTTCCCGTCTAAGGATGTCTGCGCAGCTCCACGCGCCAGACTCCTTACAAGGAAGCCTGCGTGAAGACCAGTTGTTCCTGCGATACGCGAGGCGAACTGTTCTCGCAGCGCGCTAAGAATTGTAGTTCTCGCAGCGCGCTAAGAACGGAAGTTCTTCCCGCGACGCGCTAAGAATTGTAGTTCTTCTCGCAGCGCGCTAAGAATGGTAGTTCTTCCCGCGACGCGCTAAGGATTCTAGTTCTTCCCGCGGCGCGCTGTGGACTGTTCTCTGTCTGCCTTCGCCCTCGCGCGCAGCGCTCGAGCCTTCTCGCGCGTGCGCTCGATGCTTTCTCGCGCTATGTCTTGAGTCTTTTCTTCTGTTTAATCCAGCCGTTTACTTTTGTGTTGTCTTATCTTCTGTGCTGTTGACCTGACCTATCTTATGTCTGAAAAGCCACTTTTGGCGCAGCATGCGCACCAACCCCATTGGTTGACAGAAAAAGTGACTGACAATATCTTTTGAGATCTGCTTTTTCCATGCTTGACCAGTACCTTTATCTGACCCTCCCATGCCTGTTTACTGTTACCTGTCAGCTTTTCCTTATCCCCTGCAGCTGCCATATCTTTTGATATCTTTTGCTTTTGGAACCTTTTTGCTTTTGTTATCTTTTGCTTGATCCTGTTAAAGATCTTTTCCCCTTTTCTAAGGATTGTGTTTCCTAGGGTTTCCCTATAAATAATAATGCTATTTTCTTAACACTACACACACAAACACTTATTATCTTTCTCTTCCTTGCTCTCTGCCGTTGATCCTCTGCCGTCTCCTCTCTCTCTGCCTTCGTCTTCCCTCCTGTTCTGCCCTGTTTTCCGGTAATCTATTATATATAATAATTTGTTTAAGTTACTTATTAATTATGCTAACTTATAATCAAGACTTAAAACCAATCGTTAAAACAATAATATTTAATTATAGGTTAACTTGTGCTTGTTTAAAGTTGGTTCTTGCTTTATCTTACACCGCATCGTTTGTCAAGTGAGTAATCTCGTACCTAATCCCTTTTTATTTTTACTGTTTTGGGATGTTCATGTGTTCGTACAAACTTAGAGTCTTAAACTTGTTTATGAACTTTAGTCGCGCAGTATCCCATGTGTTGAGGACGTTTACTTGGCTGTTTATTTGTATGTGTGTATCATTAACCGCTTTGTTCGGCCTATCCGAAGTTTTCATGGATCCATTAGATGAACACGGGAGACCTATCGTTTACGGTTTTCTTTGTTTACACTTGCACAGATGTTTTCTTGTTTTTGTGCTCATTTGGGAGTACGGATTGAACTATGAACTATGATCTATTTAGGCTTGATCACAATCTGATTACACCCTTGTTAAACACCAGACATACACGTGTTGCGCGCAGATTTATTGTTATCTATGTATTGTATTAAACTTGATTTCTCACCAACACGCAAGTGTTTGACGTTTATTTTAACACATGTTCAGGTTTGCTGTAGCTACATTTGGAGCTTGTGGACACGTAGGACGTTTTTACTTTTGGACCTAGGTTAAAATGTATCAAGACAAGTTATTGTTGTTCGAATATTTTGCCTTATAATATATTGATTTATGTTAATTTATGTTATCTTGTGTTTACGTTGCGCGTGCGTGAATGAATATATTTATTAAATATTGACACCCAATAGTGTCACGAGTAATGAAACAATATGTGGCGCCCCGATGTATAATCCGCCTTTGGTCGGGGTGTTACAGATTGGTATCAGAGCTCGTTGACTTTAGGATAGGTGGTTAGACGTAACGACCTAGAATACCTAAGAGTCCCTTCTCGCGCATGAGAGAAATCTCATGTTTGCACGCTTATTGTTAATTACTCGTTATTTATAAATATGCTTGCGCAGACGCAGCGTATGGTTTTATGTTTTATTTCGCGATATTTCGATTTTTGCTGAATTTCGATTTTTATTGATTTTACTTACATATTCGTTTGTTGGGATTGAAAATCCGAAAAGTCATGGTGATACATGAATAGTTGATTTTCAAATTCCATTTACGATTATGTTCTGAGGTTGGAGACTTGAAAAGTCATGGTGATACATGAATTGTCAACCTCCAATACTCATTTTCTTGTATATTTTATATTGAGGATTGAAAAGTCATGGTGATACATGAATCGTCAATCTCCAATACTCGTTTACTCGTCATTTTAAATTGAGAATTCGGAAAGTCATGGTGATACATGAATTGTCGATTCTCGATTCGAATTTGTTATCTGTATTAAGTTTGCATTCAAATTCATGTTTTACTTTAACTGTTGATGGTATCTAACCCCGCGAAACCAAGCTTTATAAGATTAAACTTTGCGCTAAAACCAAGATATTAACAAAAATTAAAACTTTTATAGAATGCCTCCGCTATCTCGCCGATTTCAGAGAAGAGAAGCCTCGCGCATTCGTAGACAGCAACGTTCCCAGGAAATGGCCGCCGCAATAGCCCAAGCTTTGAGCCAAAACAATACCTCCGGTTACAACATTAAGTCCTTTAATGCGGGTAACCCTCCGAAATTCACAGGGCTTGAAGGAGCCACCGTGATGCTCCAATGGCTCGAGAAGATTGAAAACACTTTCCTCCACACCCAATGCCCCTCAGACAGACGAACCCTATATGCTTCCAGTGTCCTGGAATCTAGAGCGCTTACATGGTGGAATGGAGTAGCTCATGCGCGTGACGCAGAAGCTGCTTCTAGCATGACATGGGAGGAATTCAAGGAAATTCTGACGCGAGAATTCTGCCCTCCCAACGAAGTTAAGCGCCTGGAGGAGGAATTTTGGAATCTTAAGCAATACAGTGGCGAAGCGCGCGAGTACGCGACGCGCTTCCATGAACTAAGCCTGCTTGTCCCTCACCTTGTTACCCCTTCCCGCCGAGCCATCGAGAAATTCCTTGGGGGTCTCCCCATGGAAATTCAAGATTCTGTATGGGCCAGAAACCCAGCAACCCTCTCTGACGCCATCGAGTTGGCCGCTGTGCTCAGCGACAACCATGTCAGAGCAGGAACCCTGTTCCTGCGGGGAGCTGAGAAGACCAAACCCACCAAGACTGCCCCTGAACCAACAGAAACCAAACCAGAACCCTCAAACCATAACCAGAAACGTAGGCGCAGACAAGTCTACGCGCTTACCAACCCGCCCATTGTCCAGCAACCCGCCTACCAACCTCCAGTATACGCGCCTAACCCACTGTCGACCTACCCAACACCCCCTATAGTCCACAACTATGCCTTAACCAATCCCGCACTCCCTGCCCCGCCAACTAAGAAACCTTACACAGGAACCCAACCCTTCTGCCCAACCTGTAGATTTCACCACCCACCTCAAGTCCCATGTCGACAATGTAACCGATGTGGCCGCGTTGGTCACTCAGCTGAGTACTGTAGGGTCCCTTCCGCCAACCCAATCACACAAACACCACCAACCTACCCGCAGAACCCACAACCAACATACCCTAATCCACGACCCAGGACGTGCTTTAACTGCGGTGATCCCAGTCATTTCCGGAACGCGTGCCCGAGACTACAAGTGCAAATCACACAAGCGAATCCGGTGAACCAAATTTCGAACCAAGTGGCGCGTGGCCGAGCTTTTAACATAACCGCGCACCAAGCGCAAGCGAATAATGACGTAGTTAATGGTACATTTTTGCTTAACGGATTTTATGCTTCTGTACTTTTTGATACTGGCGCTGATCGAAGTTTTATCTCTCGCGCGTTTGAGCAGAAGCTTGCGCGACCGCGCAACGATTTAAAAGAAAATTTTTCAGTTGAATTGGCTAATGGCGAAACTGTTTTAATTAACTCCGTGATTAAGGATTGCACGCTTAACCTTAACGAAAATGATTTTCTGATCGACCTCATCCCCATGCCTCTTAGAAGCTTTGATGTTATTATTGGTATGGACTGGCTCTCGAAGAATCGCGCCGAAGTTATTTGCGCCAAGAAGTTGATTCGCATTCCTCGAGAAAATGGTGATCTTCATATCTACGGCGAGAAACCCTCCCGCGGTCTTAAACTTATGTCTTGCGCCGAAGCCCGAAGACTCATGCGGAAGAAGTGTATTGCATTTTTAGCCCATGTGGTTAAACCCGATGAAGGAAAGAAGAAGCTTCGCGATATCCCTGTTGTGCGTGATTTCCCTGAAGTTTTTCCTGATGATCTTCCTGGTATCCCTCCCGCTCGTGAAGTCGAGTTCCGTATTGATCTTGTCCCTGGTGCTTCCCCCGTAGCCAAATCTCCTTATCGTCTTGCACCCGCTGAGATGCAAGAATTGGCAAGCCAACTTCAAGAGTTGACCGCTAAAGGATTCATTCGCCCTAGCTCTTCGCCCTGGGGTGCTCCGGTGTTGTTCGTTAAAAAGAAAGATGGTTCGTTTCGCATGTGTATTGATTACCGCGAGTTGAACAAGCTCACCATTAAGAACCGGTATCCCTTACCGCGTATTGACGACCTCTTTGATCAACTCCAAGGTGCCTCTTGTTTCTCCAAGATTGATCTCCGCTCTGGCTATCACCAGTTGCGCATCCGCGATGAAGATGTTCCGAAGACTGCTTTTCGAACTCGTTATGGCCACTTTGAATTCTTGGTCATGTCCTTCGGTTTAACCAACGCACCCGCCGTTTTCATGGATCTAATGAATCGGGTGTGTAGGCCTTTCTTGGATAAATTCGTGATTGTGTTTATCGATGACGTTCTGATTTATTCTAAGACCAAGGCCGAGCATGAGCAACATCTTCGATTGGTATTGCAAAAGCTTCGAGCCGAGCAGCTCTTTGCCAAGCTCTCCAAGTGTGAATTCTGGTCTGATGAAGTACAGTTTCTTGGTCATGTTGTAAACAAGATGGGTATTCATGTCGACCCATCCAAAATTGAAGCAATCAAGAACTGGATTACGCCGACCACTCCTACCGAGATCCGTTCCTTTCTGGGCTTAGCTGGTTATTACCGGCGCTTCATTTCGAACTTCTCGAAGATCGCTTTGCCTTTAACAGCTCTAACGCACAAAGGTAAACCGTATATTTGGGGCTCGAAGCAAGAAGAAGCCTTTCTGACGCTCAAGCGTTTGTTGTGTGAAGCTCCTGTTCCTGCGCTACCTGAGGGTAATGAAGATTTTGTCGTGTATTGCGATGCATCCAACCAAGGTCTCGGTTGTGTTCTTATGCAACGAGGCAAGGTTATCGCTTACGCATCAAGGCAACTCAAGGTTCATGAAAAGAATTATACAACTCACGACCTCGAACTAGGCGCAGTGGTATTTGCCTTGAAGATCTGGAGACACTACCTTTATGGTACTAAGTGTATCCTCTACACCGACCATAAAAGCCTTCAGCATATTTTTGATCAAAAGGAACTCAACATGAGGCAACGCCGATGGAGCGAACTCATCAGCGATTACGATTGTGAGATCCGGTATCATCCTGGTAAGGCTAATGTGGTAGCTGATGCGCTCAGCCGTAAACCCAGCCAGCTTAACTGTATCTTGCCGCGCACGCAGCTTCACTTTGCGCCGATTCAGAGCAATCTTGAATCACGCATTCGCGACGCGCAGCGCGCATCCATCAGTAATGGTAACCTTCGCGCCGAGTTAGCGTGTGGCGCGGAAGCGCACTTTGTCCCTAATCTGAGTGGAATTCTCTGCTATCTCAATCGCATATGGATTCCCTTTGATGAGAATCTTCGCGCTAATATCCTGAGTGAGGCGCATAAATCTCGGTATTCTATTCATCCCGGCGCTGATAAGATGTACAAGGATTTGCGCATTACTTATTGGTGGCCAGGTATGAAAAAGGATATTGCTGTGTTCGTAGCTAAATGCCTGACTTGTTCTAAGGTAAAAGCTGAACATCAACGCCCATCTGGTTTGCTCGAACAACCAGAAATTCCTACGTGGAAATGGGAAGGTAAAGCGATGGACTTTATTACCAAGTTACCTTTGACAGCAAGCAAACATGATAGCATTTGGGTAATAGTGGATCGTTTGACTAAGTCTGCTCACTTTCTGCCCATTCGTGAAAACTACCGTGTTGAGCAACTCGCGCAGCTTTATGTCAAGGAAATTGTCTGCCGCCATGGTACTCCTTTGAGCATCATATCCGATCGCGATGGCCGTTTTATATCTCGCTTTTGGAAATCTCTACAATCTGCGCTAGGAACTCGCTTGGACATGAGTACGGCATATCATCCTCAGACTGACGGTCAGTCTGAGCGAACTATTCAAACTCTTGAGGATATGCTCCGATCTTGTGTTCTTGATTTTGGAGGTAATTGGGATTCGCACCTGCCTTTGATCGAGTTCTCTTATAATAACAGCTATCATTCCAGTATCGGTATGGCCCCATTTGAAGCACTTTACGGTCGTAAGTGCCGCTCCCCGATTTGTTGGAGCGAAGTGGGTGAAGCTCAAATCACAGGACCCGAACTTGTTCAAGAGACAACCGATAAAATCGCCAAGATCCGTGATTATCTGCTGACTGCCAGAAGCCGACAGAAGAGTTACGCAGATCGTAGGCGAAAGCCTCTCGAATTTCAAGTTGGTGATCTTGTTCTCCTCAAAGTGTCGCCCTGGAAGGGTGTTGTCCGCTTTGGGAAGAAAGGTAAGCTTGCTCCTCGTTATGTTGGTCCATTCAAGATTCTCGCGCGTGTGGGAAAAGTTGCCTACAGACTTGACCTGCCGCCCGCGCTCAGCAATGTGCATCCAACGTTCCATGTATCCAATCTCAAGAAGTGTTTAGCCGACGAGAACCTTCACATTCCACTTGATGAAGTTCAAGTTGATGAGTCTATGCACTTCGTTGAGAAGCCTGTTGAGATTATGGATCGCGAGGTAAAGCAAACCAAGCGCAGTCGCATCCCTATCGTGAAAGTTCGCTGGGAGTCCAAGCGCGGAGCCGAGTTTACATGGGAAAGGGAAGATCAAATGAAGATCAAGTACCCGCACCTGTTCTCTGCGCAACCTACTTCGAGATAAATTTCGGGACGAAATTTCTTAAAGTAGGGGAGACTGTGACATCTGCCCGAATCCGACCCGACCCAGGTACCCGTTTTCTGATCCGATTCTTTTTATGATTTAAAATTTAATTATTTTCTTTTAAAACTTGACATTTAAAATATATATATTACTAATAATATTTTCCTTCCCGCCTCTTCCTCTCTTTTCCTTCCCGCCGTCCCATCCCTCTTCTTCTCTCCGCCTTCTTTTCTCTCTTGTCGCCGTCCCGCCCTTAAGCCTTGAACTCCTTCTCTTATTTTTGTGTCCTTTGTTTCTTCCCGTCTAAGGATGTCTGCGCAGCTCCACGCGCCAGACTCCTTACAAGGAAGCCTGCGTGAAGACCAGTTGTTCCTGCGATACGCGAGGCGAACTGTTCTCGCAGCGCGCTAAGAAATGTAGTTCTCGCAGCGCGCTAAGAACGGAAGTTCTTCCCGCGACGCGCTAAGAATTGTAGTTCTTCTCGCAGCGCGCTAAGAATGGTAGTTCTTCCCGCGACGCGCTAAGGATTCTAGTTCTTCCCGCGGCGCGCTGTGGACTGTTCTCTGTCTGCCTTCGCCCTCGCGCGCGCGCTCGAGCCTTCTCGCGCGTGCGCTCGATGCTTTCTCGCGCTATGTCTTGAGTCTTTTCTTCTGTTTAATCCAGCCGTTTACTTTTGTGTTGTCTTATCTTCTGTGCTGTTGACCTGACCTATCTTATGTCTGAAAAGCCACTTTTGGCGCAGCATGCGCACCAACCCCATTGGTTGACAGAAAAAGTGACTGACAATATCTTTTGAGATCTGCTTTTTCCATGCTTGACCAGTATCTTTATCTGACCCTCCCATGCCTGTTTACTGTTACCTGTCAGCTTTTCCTTATCCCCTGCAGCTGCCATATCTTTTGATATCTTTTGCTTTTGGAACCTTTTTGCTTTTGTTATCTTTTGCTTGATCCTGTTAAAGATCTTTTCCCCTTTTCTAAGGATTGTGTTTCCTAGGGTTTCCCTATAAATAATAATGCTATTTTCTTAACACTACACACACAAACACTTATTATCTTTCTCTTCCTTGCTCTCTGCCGTTGATCCTCTGCCGTCTCCTCTCTCTCTGCCTTCGTCTTCCCTCCTGTTCTGCCCTGTTTTCCGGTAATCTATTATATATAATAATTTGTTTAAGTTACTTATTAATTATGCTAACTTATAATCAAGACTTAAAACCAATCGTTAAAACAATAATCTTTAATTATAGGTTAACTTGTGCTTGTTTAAAGTTGGTTCTTGCTTTATCTTACACCGCATCGTTTGTCAAGTGAGTAATCTCGTACCTAATCCCTTTTTATTTTTACTGTTTTGGGATGTTCATGTGTTCGTACAAACTTAGAGTCTTAAACTTGTTTATGAACTTTAGTCGCGCAGTATCCCATGTGTTGAGGACGTTTACTTGGCTGTTTATTTGTATGTGTGTATCATTAACCGCTTTGTTCGGCCTATTCCGAAGTTTTCATGGATCCATTAGATGAACACGGGAGACCTATCGTTTACGGTTTTCTTTGTTTACACTTGCACAGATGTTTTCTTGTTTTTGTGCTCATTTGGGAGTACGGATTGAACTATGAACTATGATCTATTTAGGCTTGATCACAATCTGATTACACCCTTGTTAAACACCAGACATACACGTGTTGCGCGCAGATTTATTGTTATCTATGTATTGTATTAAACTTGATTTCTCACCAACACGCAAGTGTTTGACGTTTATTTTAACACATGTTCAGGTTTGCTGTAGCTACATTTGGAGCTTGTGGACACGTAGGACGTTTTTACTTTTGGACCTAGGTTAAAATGTATCAAGACAAGTTATTGTTGTTCGAATATTTTGCCTTATAATATATTGATTTATGTTAATTTATGTTATCTTGTGTTTACGTTGCGCGTGCGTGAATGAATATATTTATTAAATATTGACACCCAATAGTGTCACGAGTAATGAAACAATATGTGGCGCCCCGATGTATAATCTGCCTTTGGTCGGGGTGTTACAATCACCTCCTTTTCAGGGAGAGCTAATGCTTGTTGGGTATTTTGGTTTGACACAACTTAAAACCTTTTGCCCATATTGGCCTTCACTCAAAACGATCGGTTCGAGTCTGCTGCTGCAATTGGCAATGAATTGGATAAGCGGTGGCCTTCTTTTTGCTAATTCGAAATGAAGGGTGATATAAAGTAGGTCTTCATCTTCAGGCATCATATTCATAGTTAGCGCATTCATGCTAGTTAGCAGTTCCGGCTCCATATCAAGGATATCGTCATGACTTCTGCTCGTTGCATACCTTGATCTACTACTGCACGAATAGCATTTGCCGCTGCGGTTATGTCATTGCCAATTCACATGTTTCCTTTCTTATTAATGTTAAATCATATCATTCACATTATATAAACCTTAATATTGGAAATCCTATTAATCATTTTAGTCTCTCTCTGTTTCGGATTACTACATCCACCATCGCCTATTCCGGTAAGTGAGATTAATCATTTTCCGGTAAGGTTTTATTTGATACTCTAATGGCTTATTATCATATTATTCATTAGTTTATTGACAATTTTTTTTCGTTTTTGTTTGTATTGATTTTAATTATTATATGATTTTCTTACAATCTCTTTAGGTTTTATATCAAAATCCAAGATTCAATGGAGATGTTGAACTATTACAGTTTTCCGGTAAAGTTTTATTTGATACTCTAATTGTCGATTTTCGTATTATTCATTATTTCATTGCCAATTCATTTTCTTTGTCATTATTTCATATTATTCATTATTTCTGGCTATTGGTAATTATTTTGGTTATACTATATATCATTAATTTTACATTTGTTCACATTATTAGTGATTATTTTGGTTACTAACCAAAATTTCGTTTACTCCAAATCAAGGTTGCAAAAGTCGCTAGGCGCTCCCAGGGCGGTCGACTAGGGAGTTGCGAGTACTCGGTCTAGGCGGGGTGTACTCGGGGAGTACTCGGACATGGTATTTTATGAAGAAGTTCATTTTTCGGAGATTATATATATGTCAAATATCAAAAGTTTACTAAAAATTTTACAAAATACACACAAAAAAATACAACAAATTTCAATAGCACATACATATTAGTTCAAGAACATGTATCAATTGATGAAATGCGTACCTCAATTGAACTTAAATAAGAGGTTTGCAAGTTTTGAAGTTCGAATTGGATGATAATAATGTTGGTTGCGAGTTTAGAACTTCGAATCAGATGATAATAACGGTGGTTGCAAGTTTAGAACCGAACTTAGGTTGCGTTTTAGCGTGAAAAGAAAAAAAAGTAGTGGTGGGCTCTTGGAGAAATTGAGTTTTTTAATAAAAGTCAAAATTTTGTTAAGACTGAGTTGGACCGCCTAGGCCGAGTAGATCTGCGTAGGTCCGAGTTGGACCTCCTAGGTCCGATTCCGAGTTTTTTGACCTTGGAGAAGAAAAGCGGTGCAGCGAATTGTCGAGGAGCGCCTAGGCGCCGACTACTCGGCCGCCTAGGCCAAGTTTTACAACACTGCTCCAAATAATATATTGTTAATTTTATCAAAACAGTTCTATATTAATACAATTTACCTTATATCATAATAATATTACAAAAAATCAAACGATTTGAATATTAATGTTTTCTAAAATAGTTATAAAATAAATTGATTTGACTACATTAATGATTTTCATGACAATTATAAAATTAATTGATTTGATATTAATGCTTTCCAAAACACTTATAAATATAACTAATTTGACTATGTTAATGTTTTCCAAAACACTTAAAAATTTAATAGATTTGACTACGTTAATGCTTTCCAAAACACCCAAGTTATTTTTTTATAATTATAGAGTAATAGAAAGCGAATTAAATCACCCGTTACTAATTATGGTCAATATTATTTCTTTACTGTTCAATATGATTTTGTTATTAGTATTCCCGTGACTTTAGTTTACTTTTGAGGCGTTGCGATTCATGATATGTTGTGTTTGTAAACTATTAATTTGGCTTGATGAACTTAAGACCATTTTAATAGACAAACAACGTCAAAAATACCATTTAGTTAAAGGAACCGGTCAAGTTCATCATTTTTTACTTAACCGGTCATGATTAACGTCTTTAGTAAACATGTCAGGATTACCATTTTTTATATTGAAATTTGACTATAGTTTCATATTGTTACTATTTGATTATAATTTTTGAATTGTATATTTATGTTAACTACTCCATCCGTCCCATTATAAGTGTCCAAATTTTAAAAACAAAATATTTAAGGTGAATTGAATGATTACTTATTTTTCTTATCAAATGACAATAATGCCCTTAAAAGTGGGTCCATCAATATTGTTTATTAATGTTAGTTGTGTGTGTTTAAGGGTAACTTGGAAATTGGCTAAGAAATTTTGAAAGTGAACACTTGTAATGGGATAAATAAAAAAGGAAATGTAGACACTTATAATGAGACGGAGGGAGTAATTTATAATAAAATATACATTTATTTATTTTAGTTTTTATATATTTTTATGCTTAATTTTAAATGAAGATAGTTATTATAAACAATCTTCTTATTGAAATTCAAAATAATTAATATTCAAATTAATTAACATAATCAGTTTAATTACTTTAAATCTCAGCTAACATTATTTGACCAGTCTCAACGGAATTTAAAAACTTTTCATATTTTTCAATGTAAACCAATTTTCTATTTGTTTATATTTGACCAATTTTAATTACACTTAAATGTTAAAATTAATGTCTAAAAATAAACCACTCAATTAATAATTTAAATATGTTCGAAATTCAAATTAACACTCTCATTTAATGTAATAAAAATAGAATAAGTTGTTTCTTAAATACGAAATTTGAAATTAATCATTTCAAATTTATATTTAAATTTCAAATTTTAAATAGTCAGTATAACTCTTTAATTAATGGGTAATACTCATAACATATTTAAACCCGATTAAATACACAATTTTACAAATTAACTACAAACTTTTAAAGCTTTGCATATTATTCAATCTCAACAAAATTTACATTTTCTTGTATTTGACCATTTTTTAATTATACATAAATGACAAAATTAATGTCTAAAATAAGCCCCTGATTATAATATTTCAATAATAAAAACCTTTACATAATTTTTTGAAATTGACTAACTAACCAACTTTTTTTTATATTTTGTAATTATGTCAAAACTATTTAGTACAATTAGCACAATACAACTGTATTACTGTATTGTTTTGATTTTTTTTATTCATAAAGTTGAATCATAACCTAGATTTTTTATAATTAACTACAAATTTAATGTCTATAAAATAAAAGTTAAATTATATATTCATTTATAATAACTTGTACATTTATTTATTATGGTTTTTTTGTATAATTATATGTTTTTATTCATATACAAATCATGTATGTATGTGTGAACTTCATTCCAAATTATATTAAGAATTACTATAATTTCTAATTTGTCAATTAATAATCATATAATCTAATTGTAGTCGTATCACAATCTTAGCAAACATTATTTGATCAATTCTTTATAAAAATTAAAGAATTGTATACTTTTCAATCTTAGAAAACTTTTCATTTTTTTATTTGACCAATTGTAAGTCCCCCCCAGGGTGTCGCTGATCGATACGAGATCCGCAAGAGGTCTAGGAGTGCGGAATCCTCCTAGAATCGTTTAATGGTGTAGAAGACGAAGAACACGATTACACATAAACAAACACACGAACAAACACACGAATGGAATAAACGAATCTGCAGATCCTTTATATAATAACCATAACACGTTACATACCGAACATAAACAAAACACGGCCGACCCGAGGTGAGCTCTACCTCGGGCCGTCCCACACGACTCTCCCTCTCTGTTTCTCTCTAAACAATTGAACTGATCACTAAACACTCTGACTTTCTGGATGCTAAACCCTAAACAAGACACACATACATATAGATAACCAATTTCGCGGGCTTGGGCTTGGGCCAATAGGCGAAGTTGTTTTTACTTCGCCTATGGCGTCTCCGCTGGTCAGAATTGCATAGCGACGGTCACAAAATGCACCAACAGACTCCCTTTTGACCGTTGCTCTCAATTCTAACAAACACAAAAGATCATCTGTTACAAAACATGCACCAACAGACTCCCTCTTAACTGATGATATTCTGTTTGCTTCTTCTTGTAGGACTCGATTGCACTGTAATCTTCAAACTTGAACTTCACATATACATGCAACATCCATCCTGTCTTCAACTAGCCGTGTCTGAAACAGTCTTGTAGCTCCACAAATCTACCAATCACCCGGCGTCTTCCATATCAGATCTCCCCTTCAGTTTAAGCTTCTCCGACTATATCGATCGAGGTCTTTGACATGCATGCATCCCCGTGCCTAATTGATCATCTCAACCAATCACGTGAAGTTCTTCTAACTTCACCAACACGTGAAGTTGTGCTCCCTCCACAACTTCACCAACACGTCGGAATTGTATAGTAAGATAAGGTTCAATCTTCAACTACTCAACATCAAGTGATCAATTTCATCACAAAACCACCTTGACAGAATCTAACACACATGACCATTAATTAATCCGAAGCATCTTCAATCACCATGGATAACGATCAAGAACATAAACAAATTAATTCCCGATTAAATCCAACTTGTTCTAAAATCGTAACAGAGACCAATTCTCGAACGCCTTGAAAACAACATAAATAATATGCTCTGACCGCAATCCAGTAATGACGAAAACCTTCAGTTCGATTTGACTTTCTTCAGTTGGTCAACCTCAAACATTAACAATTTCTTTGCCCACAAACACCCAAATATGTGTCAATATCCAGTTTCAATCAATATCCCATTCACAACTTCAACTCTATATCCAGAGTTGACCCGTATTTGTTCACACGTAAGACCAAGAGATACCAAGTTTCACTCGTTGTCGGAACAACACTTTCGGTCTCACAATAATCGTGTACACCTGGCCATACAGACGAAAACTCTAAACAATTTTTTTTTCTTTTTTTAACTTCGCCAAAAGTCAACTTCGCCCAAAAGTCAACTTCACCTAAAAGTCAACTTCGCCTAAAAGTCAACTTCGCCCCTCATTAACTTCGCCTGGCTATAACTTCGCCCAAAAGTCAACTTCGCCTAAAAGTCAACTTCGCCCCTCATTAACTTCTCCTGGCTTTAACTTCGCCTGGCTTTAACTTCGCCTGGCTACTAACTTCGCCAAAACCCTAAAATTTTAGCGACAACTTCGCCCGAACCCAATAACTTCGCCTACGGCGGCTGTTCGGACCAAAAACACATCAGAAACGTGCCAGAAACACCTAAACGCAGATCTCGAACCATAGCATAAGAGCCTAAGGCTCTGATACCACTTGTAAGTCCCCCCAGGGTGTGACATCTGCCCGATCCGACCCGACCCAGGTACCCGTTTCTCTTACCCGAACTCTTTCTTTTATGATTTAATATTTATTTATACTTATATTTTACTTTTAATAATAATAATATACTTTTCCTTCCCGCCTCTTTCTCTCTCTTTCTTTCCGCCGTCCCGTCCCTCTTCCTTCTCTCTTTCCGCCTTGTTTCCCTCTTTTTCTTCACTCTTTGCTTATCCTTTGGTTCTTCCCGCCTAAGGATGTCTGCAGCTCCACGCGCCAGACTCCTTACATGGAAGCCTGCGTGAAGACATCTTGTTCCTGCGATGCGTGAAGAGAACTCTTCTCGCAGCGCGCTAAGAATGCATGTTCTTCCCGCAATGCGCTAAGAATGTATGTTCTTCCCGCGATGCGCTTAGAATTCCAGGTTCTTCACGCAGCGCGCTAAGGAATTGTGATTCTTCCCGCAGCACGCTAAGGATTTTTGTGCCAGCCTTCGCGCTCGCGCACTCAGCCTTCTCGCGCTTGACCCTTTAGTCTAGTCCTGTTTTATCCAGCCTGTATGCTTTTGTGTTGCCTTTTCTTCTGAGCTGTTGACCTAACCTATCTAATGTCTGAATAGTTACTTTCGGCGCAGCATGCGTACCAACCCCATTGGTTGGTAGAAAAAGTGACTGACATTATCTTTTGAGATCTGCTTTTGCCATGCTTGACCAGTACCTTTATCTGAACCGCCCATGCTTTTTTTACTGTTCCCTGACAGCTTTATCTTGCCCCCCTGCAGCTGCCATATCTTTTGATATCTTTTGTTATCTTTTGTTTTGTCTTGTTCTGTTTGTCTTGGAATCTTTTCCCTTTTTTCTGGATTTATGTCTCCTAGGGTTTCTCTATAAATAATAGTATTATTTTTCCTAACACTACACACACAAAACACTTACTCTCTCCTGACCTCCTCCTTGCTCTCTCTGCCGCCTCCCTCTCTGCCTCCGTTTTCTCCTCTCCTCTGCCTTGTTTCCCGGTAATATATTATATTTAATAACTTATTAATTATGCTAACTTGTAATCAAGACTTAAAACCAATCATTAAAACAATAATCTTTAATTATAGGTTAACTTGTGCTTGTTTAAAGTTGGTTCTTGCTTTACCTTACACCGCACCGATTATCAAGTGAGTAATCTCGTACCTAATCCCTTTTTGCTTTTAATGTTTTGGGATGTTCATGTGTTCATACAAACTTAGAGTCTTAAACTTGTTTATGAACTTTAGTCGCGCAGTATCCCATGTGTTGAGGACGTAGACTTGGCTGTTTATTTGTATGTGTGGATCATTAACCGTCTTGTCGGTCTATTCCGCAGTTTTCATGGTACCATTAGATGAACACGGGAGAACATTCGTTTATGATTTTCTCTTTTGTTACACTTGCACAGTTAGTCTTGTTTGTGAGCTCAATTGAGAGCACTGGCAGTCTTGTCTCTTAGAGTTGGTCCCAATCAGATTACACCCTTGTTGAAAACCAGACATACACATGTTGCGCGCAGATTTATGATTATCTATGTATTGTATTAAACTTGATTTCTCACCAACACGCAAGTGTTTGACGTTTATTTTAACACATGATCAGGTTTGCAGTAGCTGTTTTGGAGCTTGTGGACACGTAGGACGTTTTCACTTTTGGACCTAGAATTAAAATGTATCAAGACAAGTTAATGTTGTTTGAATGTTATAATTTATAATATATTGATTTATGTTTGATTTATGTTCTTTATTTTCCCCGCTGCGCGTGCGCGATAAAATGTGTATTAATAAATATTGACACCAATAGTGTCGCGAGTAATGAAGCAATATGTGGCGCCCCGATGTATAATCCGCCTTTGGTCGGGGTGTTACACAGGGTGTCGCTGATCGATACGAGATCCGCACGAGGTCTAGGAGTGCGGAATCCTCCTAGACTCGTTTAATGGTGTAGAAGACGTAGAACACGATTACACATAAACAAACACACGAACAAACACACGAATGGAATAAAAGAATCTGCAGATCCTTTATATAATAACCATAACACGTTACATACCGAACATAAACAAAACACGGCCGACCCGAGGTGAGCTCTACCTCGGGCCGTCCCACACGACTCTCCCTCTCTGTTTCTCTCTAGACAATTGAACTGATCACTAAACACTCTGACTTTCAGGATGCTAAACCCTATACAAGACACACATATATATAGATAACCAATTTCGTGGGCTTGGGCTTGGGCCAATAGGCGAAGTTGTTTTTACTTCGCCTATGGCGTCTCCGCTGGTCAGAATTGCATAGCGACGGTCACAAAATGCACCAACACCAATTTATAAATTTTATAGTTATGTTTAAAGTTCAAGATGAATGCCTAAAATAAAATTCACATATTTTTTATAATCGATTGTAGATCATTTTTTTGATATTTCAAATAAGTTTCATAGTATAAAATATTATATCCTGGTTTATTTTGTTTTTAAGGTTGTGAAGCAAAATGACTTTCTTTTGGTGGAATGTTGAAGAAGTCGATGATGAGCTAATATGATTACAACATGTTTTTGTCTTTGTTTATTTTTTTTATTTTGTTTTTAGGTATATTAAGTTTGTTTGTTGTATGTTATTTTGTTTTAATAAAAACAATAATGTAATACCTTCTAATGAATATAAAATTATTTGTTCTTATAAATATTACACTATCAATTTATTATTATTATTATTATTATTATTATTATTGTCTATATATATATTTATATATATTTTTTCACGCGTATGATACACAAATTACTAGCCATTGAAAGATATTGCAATTTTACATCATTGTTTGAGTCATCGTCTCCAATTCTTCCAACATTATTGGAAGACATTTTTTAATATGTGACAACATTTTGTTCTAAAAATCATTTTTATACACATAAAATGTATAATAATATCGACATGGATGTTTTGTTTTAAAATAAATCAAACAGCAAGGTTTGGTTTGCAAATTATAATTTATAATTAATATTGTATAAATATATCAAGAACTTATTATAAAAGTCATAAATAAAAGTCATTATATAACATAACTCAATTTACGTATTACATTTAATATTTTTTTTACTTTTATTATAACTTTCAACCGTGTGTAACATAGGCTTTCATTATTAACATGTTATTATTTTAATGGTATATTTAACTTGGATGATATTGTTTTTTTAAATTTTCAGGTGGTGAATCAAAATGAGTTTATTTTGTTAGAATATTTGAACAAGTTGATGGTGGTTTAATATGAAAGAACATGTTTAGGTCCTTTGACTTTTGTTGATGTTTTTTGTTGGTTTGATGTACACTAACTTATTGTAACTTTAAACTTTTTATATCTAGATATTGTAAACTAGGGATGAGATCAGTACCGTACCGGTACCGACCGGTCCCCGGACCTGAAAATCACGAATTCTTGGTACCGGTTCCGGTACCGAAATATTCGGTTCGGTACCGGTACGGGACCGGGATTGAAGGTAAAAATTCGGGAAATACCGGTCCCGTCCCGTACCGGTCCTGGTCCCGTACCGGTACTGAAATTCAAAACTTTGGTACCGATTTCGGTACCGTACCGTTTCGGTACTGGTACCGGTACCGATTTTGCCCATCCCTATTGTAAATGGTTAACGTTTTGGTCCGAAAGTTGAAGAAGTTTTATGTTTCTTAAATTTGTTATTTAAATTTATTATGTTTGTTGACATGTTTTTCCACCCGTGTGTAACACGGGCCTATACTGGTACCGAACCAAACAAGACAAAGAAGAAATGGTAATGATCCATTTCATTCTCATAGGTTAACCAAACAAGACAAAGAAATGGTAATGATCCATTCCATTCCTCCTTCATTTCATTACCTTCAACCAAACATATCTAATTGTCCTTGATTAAACTGCAAGCCAGAAGACGAGGTGTAATGAATTTGCTAGTGCTTGTTTTTAGCTTAAAGATACTCCTGATTTCTTAAACATTTTGCTGAGTTTTTAAAATTCTTTTGTTGGATTTTGCACAATTGGCCGTTTGAAAATCATTTGACACCTCATGATCACTTTTCACTAAATGCTGAAGCCTGAAGCTTAGCGTGTATGAGGCCTTGATTACTTATGGAATTCATATATTGAATTTTAACACGTCTACGAACATAAATCTATGTAGATTTTTGGTGTTTGTTAATATTACACTCACATGTTTACTAACCATATAATTCCTAGCACTAGTGTTCGAAGAACCAGATCTAACACATATAAAGAGTTTGATCTTGGTTGCATACTTGATATTTAAGGTTGTGTTTGTTTTTGCTTATAAGGTCTACAAGGAGCCTATGTCTGCAGGCGCGCAGACATAAGCTCTTGAAGACTGTTTGTTTTTTTTTTTTTTAAAAAGATCTGAAAACTGCTTTTATTGTCTTAAAATATAAGTTTTTTTCACCATCTTCATACATCTTCACATTTCTTAACATCATACCAAGTACCAACACCCAATGTCCAACACCAACACCACCCACCGTCCGCCACCAACACCACCATCCACCATCCACCGTCCGCCGCCACCACCACCCACCACCACCGTCCATCACCACCACCACCCACCGTCCGCCACCACCACTGTCAACCACTCACCACCGTTAACCACCCATCACCACCACCACCCCCGTCGGCCACAACTACCGTCCACTGCTACCACCACCCACCGTTCGTCGCCACCACCACCCGTCACCGCCACCACCCATCGTCCGCCGCCACCATCATCCACCACCACTACCCCGCCACCACCGCCACAACCATCCACCACCACCATAGTCCACCACCCACCACCACCGTTCATCACCACCACCACCCATTGTCGGCCACCATCACCGTCCATCACCACCACCCACCGTTCACTGCCTACCGCAATCGTCTACCACCACCCACTTCCATAGTTCGTACACCACTACCTATTATTTTTAGCAGTCTACAAACGTTAAATGATTTTATCTACTGTAATATATATGATAGGTAACTAATTTCAGCTTATGCAGACGATTTCCAGTTTATAAAACAAACAGTATTATATTTTCAGATTGCAAACCTTCAGACCACATCTTCAGTTGCAGACATTAAATCAGATGAAATCAGATTGCAGACATATTTTGTCTTCAAAAACAAACAACACCTAAAGGACATTTTTTTGGCTTAACCAAACATTTTTCAATACATGATTGAGAAACAGAACAATGTATTAAATTGGTGTTATAACTTGGATGTCATCTGTAAGCTTAACTCATCCGGACTTACTATTTGTTCCTTGATCTGGTGATCATTTGACATTCTGTTTTTTGAGTTTCTGGATTGTCACATCTCAAACCATGGCCTTGGCATGTGACACATATGTTGGTATCACATTTGTAAATATATCAGAGTTACGTATTTAAAGCGGAAGTTATATTTTATGTGGATTTAAATCATATTTACATTATCAAACACGGGATTATAAAAGTTCCCGTTTATAGTATTACTTGTTTATGTTAAACCACCATTACAAGTTTTTATATTAACAAAATGATCCAAGCCATCGGATATCTTATTCACTTCGAGCTTCCAAGCTCCTATTCTTGATTACCTGCAAAATGTTTAAAATATACCTCAGCAACACATGCTGATGAATATGCTGACGCTAAAATATTTTCTTTTATTTGATTACACATCGAGACATAACTTAGGTCCGGCCCATCATGGCTTAGGAATAATCAAGCTTTTAAAAGCAAACACAACTATAAACTTAAGTCACACACAAGACACTCCAGCAAACACTACAACGTTCGACATTACTTAGGTACCATACGTATACACATGGTCAGTCCACTCGGACGTAACTTAGGTCCGGCCCATCGTGGCGGAGGTCATGGCCAAGTGTGGTACGGTGTGCCCACCAAATTTTTACCACATATGTAAGGATCCAAACAAACGTACACGACAGGTTGAGGGCTAGCGATTGCTTTTGTTTATAACGTTTTAGAGACACACAGTCCCATGTAATTCATTTCATTTATTTTTGACTCGATTAAACAAGTTTAATAAGTTGGGCCTATTCACCTTTTCTTTTGGATCAGCTTCAATACACTGTCCGAGGGTCTTTCCCTTTTCTTTGCTATCTCGCACCTATAGTACGAGTATAACCATTAGTCGGATCTTATATCCGGCTTAAGACCTATAGTCTATTTTTATAATCTTTACCTCGATTATATTTTCTTTATGAACCTTTAGTTCAAAACATTCTTTCTTTACTTTAAACCTTTAGTTTAAAAGTATTTTTTCTTTCTTTTCTTTCATATGTTAAAACTCTTTCTTTTAACTTATTTACGTTTTCTTTTCTTTTAAAAGATAAACCTCTAGTCTAACTTATTTTACGTTTCTTTAAATCCCTACGTTCCTTCTTCTTTAAGAAACGTATACTTTTATTTTTTTTTTACTTATTATTTAAGAATATAATAATATTAAATAATATCTATAACAAAGAATTACATTGACAACATATTCATAATTCTTTCTTTTCTTTTTTATTTTTTCTTTTGTTATTTATCGAGGTATCGAGTATATCCTCGACTTAGGGTTTTAAGCCTTTTAATAATTTATTACTATTTTATTCGGGCATTATGCCTACATTGGTTGGCTTATTAAACCTTACACAATCGAGCAGCACTTCGACGCCTCTTCGTTTTTCTTGAACTTCTTTAATCAACCCTTTTCTCTTGGCACGGAAAAAGGTACACACCAATCTTCACACTCGTCGACACATTTATCGAGGCGATCATCCGGTCGTCTCGGGATGGTTTTGTACTTCAAAATAATGTCGTCGACGATTGGCACGTACTTCGAGATAGCTTCGTTTTGGGCATGGAAATCGAGAAGGCCTGGCATGATTTTCGAGGAAGTGAGAGGGAGTATATTTTAGAGAGAGAATGTGCTGCGAAAACTTGGAGTGAGGAGTGAGAGGCCAAATGCCTCTATTTATAGGCTGATCATGGGTCCCATTTGATTACGCGATGGTCCCTTGATCATCCCATCGCATATCGCGATGTAGGCATGCACAGTCACCATTAGAGCATCAGCAACGGGCTTCAAAGCCCGAGGTCTGAACTGACGTGGCAATGACGAACTCCAACCCCACGCACTAACCTCCGTTGTGGAGGTAAAGTCCGGTTCCAAAGTTTGCAGCGCCGAACGAGTCCCGGACGAAAGTGGGTCCCCTCCGACGCCTATTGTATAATAAAAAAAGAAGAAAAACAACAGAAATTTTTTACATCTACCGGCGGTACTTGTATAATATCATCATCTTTATCGGCCTAGTCCGGCTACCGGAACACCTGATGCCATAACTTTGATCCCAGCCTGTTTTTGGTGTGTTAAAAGTGGCACCGCAACAAAATCATGAGATTAAATTATTTTCGTTGTATAGTAGTGATGCTACTGTAGAAACACAATAGTGAAAAATCTCTTCGTTTTCAGATGGTGGCTTGAAGAATAATGGCTGCAACGTTCCATCTTTTCAGTTATAGGGTTTATAGATATTTTGAGTTTTGGCTGGATTTTTAAATAGCCCATCATAATTTTTAATTAGCCCATCATAAATTTGGTCCATGTAGTTTTATATTAATTATAGATTTCAATAAAAATATGTATTTATTTATAAAATATTTAAATACATAGGAAATATAAAAAATAAATTGTTATAAAAGTTATTTGATTAAATTAATTATAGATGTAAATGATGATGTGGCGGTTTGTGGATGCTTGTTGTTGTGGAAGAAAGTAAAGGTTTTTGAGAAAAGTTTGGAATCTAATGTGGCACTGATGTGGCGGTTTGTGGGGGTTTGTTGTTGTGGATGCTCTTAGGGCTGCCACATGGCGGACGCAGTGCCACGTGGCAACACATAGTGCCACCAGATGACATGTGTCGACACGTGTCACGCCTGTCAGACCACGTCATCGCGATTCGTGATGACGTTGGCTTTCAGGTGATTGCGTATCGCTTTCCTCTTATTTTCTTGGGTTTATAAATAGGCCCTTCGCGATACGCGATGAGCTTGTCTTCTGACTGGTCGCGTATCGCGACGGGAAAAGAAATCAAAACTTTACAACTTTGGTCCTTGGACTTTGGAACTTGGCTCCTTTGGTCCTTTATCTTTTGAACTTGGTAATCTTAATCCATTATTTTCACGATGTTACATCCTCCCCACCTTGGAATAAATCTCATCCTCGAGATTTGCTTCTTTAGAATAAGTGGGGATACTTTTCTTTCATTTCGGATTCAAGTTCCCAAGGGTATTTGGGGCCTCTTCGTGAGTCCCACTTTGCTTTCACAATTTTTAATGTTCGTCTCTTTAATTTCTTTGTTTTTGAATCTTCGATTTGTATTGGTTATTCTACGAGTTTTAATTTTTCATTAACTTCGACATCTTTTAGAGTCATAGATAAAGATTCGTCAGCTTGATATTTGCGCAGATTAGATACGTGGAATACATCATGTATCCCGTTCATTTCCTCGGGTAGTCGCAAACGGTATGCAACAGTACCAATTCATTCAAGCACCTCGAAAGGTCCAACGAATCGAGGACTTGACTTTCCTTTCTTACCGAATTGAACAACGCCTTTCCATGGCGAGACTTTCAATAGAACCTTATCACCTACGTTGAATTCTAACGGCTTACGACGGACATCAGCGTAACTCTTTTGGCGATCACGTGCTGTCTTGAGTCGTTCTCGGACTTGTAAGACTTTGTCGGTGGTTTCTTGGACTATCTCGGGTCCAGACAATTGGTTATCTCCAGTTTCAGA
>NW_027506728.1:0-30000 GCF_021521415.1 Bidens hawaiensis
CATTTGCTCATATAATTGCAGGTAGGAGGAGATAGAGGATGAAATTACGAGAACGTGGGCGAAAACGGTGAAGAAAACGGACTTGGAACGAGAAAGTTATGAAGAAAACAAGGAGACTAAGTGGAAGCCACTGTAGATTGCGGTACCCACCGTAAGCTCCGGTGGGAACTGGAGAAAAGTTTTACGTAAGGCAGATTTTGGCTACCGTAGCTATTTGAAAGCCACCCTAAGCTATGGTGGCTACCGTAGCTTACGGTGGGCCTGTCGCTAAAACTTGTAACAGCTTTTATAACTCATTTTTTGGACGAATTTTTACTTTCTCAGGACTACTTTTGACCCAAGAGCGACCTAGCTAGAGGCGATTTTGGGGTTCAATAACATTATTGTGAGTGTGGTAATCATTAGAGACTCGATTTTGATTCATATGCATACTTTAATTGAAGGAATGATGAACCGAATTATATGTGGCTAAGTTTCTTTGTGTTCTCTCCCGAATTATAAGGTTTTCCATTGAATGTTTGTTAATTGTTTATGTTATTTTGGGATCGTAGTTTGATCTTATGATTATATTGTTATGGTGATTGTGAGTTTGATTATTAATTGTTAGTATAGTTTAATTCGCATTCTTGACCATCAGTTCTTGTGCCATAGGTAATCGAGATTTGTTGGAAGGAAATTAGGGTTGGCTATATAAAACTGATTATCTGTGACAAGCTTGTGTTATTGCAATCCAAGTACTTAGTCCCTTTTTATCAAAATCAAACATATATTCACGAACTATGTCTATGTAGTTCATCCCAAAAGTAAAAGTTAACATTATCAATCATAGAAACCTGAAATCGGGAGAGAGCATTCTTTTTATTGAATCAGTTAAAACTCGTTATTTGTTTTTAGTTTTTCTTGTTCAAAACCAATCAACCAAATCAAACCTTTGAATTTATTTATTTTTCTGCATTTAGTTTAATATAGAGTAATTACAAAGCTACTTAGTAACACATTTTTCACAAACCCCACTGTGTTCGATACCCACTTACTACTATCTAATTAGTTGTATTTGGTTTATTTTTGAGTGAGTTTTCGACCTTACGTCAAAAATTCATCGTATGGACCACACTCCTCATATATGTCAGGACTCATTAGTGCATTAATGAATAGAAGCTCCCAATCTTGAAGTCTAAGATTAAATAGCGAAATTAACACTACTTTCTAAGGATTTGTCAATAACTTCAACAATTAATGCCAAATACTAAGAATTTAAGAGATGTTAGAAACATTTGATAACCAACTAAGCATATATTTATGAAAGAGTAAGGTTTCATAGATGATGGCAATTCCGTTTGTTAATGAGATATTTACGCTTACAAGTTATAAATGATAAACATGGAAACTATAGACCTTATAATAATGCAGATATTATACAAAAATTATACACTAAGACACCTTGCAGTCTTAGCGGAAGATGGGTGATGCAAACACCAGATTTGAACTTGTGAGAAAGTTGTCGTGGTAGCCTTTGGTGAAAATGTCAACATACTGATAATATGCAGGAACAGGAAGCACGCGAACCGTACCAACACGAACCTTTCTAAAAAAACGAATGTCAATTTCTACTTGTTTAGTGTGTTGATGCTGGACAAGATTCTCATATCGCAGTAGACAGTGTTTCTTGATGAACTAGAACAAACAATTCAAACGCAAAGTTACGGAATCAACTCATTTATGCAACTGTGTTTACAACTCCATGGTATTTTGCCTCAACACTAAATCGTTGCATACTTGCATGCTGTTTTGAGGACCATGAATGTGGTTATTACATAATAACATACATAAAACCAAACGTGGAGCATATCGAATGGTGACATCCCACTAGTCTGCATCAGAGTAAGCGGTTAAGGCAGAGGACTTGGACAAGATTATGTGAATGTGGTGTTCAATAGTGCCTCGTAGTATCGAAGGACTCGTTTCAAAAATACAGAAGATATAGTTCACAAGGTGTGTTGTGTAACAAGACATATAATGTAGGAGATGTATGGTCGAGTAAACGTAAAGTATTGTATAGCATTAGCTAAGCTACGATAAAGTGAACCATTGGCGTTGGGTAGAGGGGACCGACTCAAACTTAGTTTGGACGATGTTTCTATGGTGTAGATGCCAAATTTCGAGCAAAGAAGAATCTGCTTTATTTTATGCGAATTTTCAAATATTTTTGAGAGAATGAGAAAAGAAAGATTATGTTTTTGAAGGTTTTGTTTTCAATTCTTATAAATCATATGTGTTTAGTCGGGGAACAAATTTTTCGAAAAATTACTTAGTTATTCAAGCACATATGAAGATGATGCAGTTGGCCTCACAACTCTTCAAATTTTATTTTAACTATTTTATGACATTTTCTTTATTTGAATGATGATAAAGATAGTTGATAATTGAAAAAAGAGCATGTTAGGGTAAGGTTAAAATACAAAGTAAAACAAAAATGAGAGGGCCGAGAAGAAATGTAATTCATTGATCTTATATTTGAATGATGGAGATTATATAGTGTTAGTTGGTTGTTCATTGTGTTATTTAATTATGTTTTTTTATGCATTGTATTATAAACTTTGGTCATTGTATTTTTTTTAATTGATACTCATATTAAAAATAAAAATTAAAATAAGATTACATCATTGTGTATTTTTGTTCATTATTGTGTCTTTGTAATCAATATTTGTCTTTCTACTTATCATTTCGTTTTAATCATTCTGTAATACGTTCATTATCTTTTGTTCGAATGACATTACTTAAATTAAAATGTGAAGAGATAAAATTGTTACTATTACTTTATACCCCCAAGAACATATAATGCTTTAATTAGGATAAAGCAAAGTGTAACACTATAGTCAATAAGACGAAATATATAACTTTTATATAAAAAGCCATGCGCGAGCATATTAATTGTTGGAGACTAAGGGGGTGTTTGTTTTTTCTTCAAACATCTTCAAGGGAGCTAATGTCTGCACGCGCGCAGACATTACCCTTGAAGACTGTTGTTTTTTTTTCTTAAAACAGATCTTAAGTTATATTCTTTCATCTTAAAAGAAAAGCAAAGAAATCTTGCTTAAAACATCTTCGCAAAAAAATCATACTCTTATCCCTTTGAAGCCACCCTCTCATCCACTCCTCCCACCACCGTCCGCCACCACCACCCACCGTACGCCACCACCACCATCCCCCACTGCCACCGTCCACCGCCACTACCCACCGTCCGCCGCCACTACCCAGCATCCACCACCACTACCCCATCGTCCGCCACCACCACCACCACCACCATCCATCACAGCCACCACCAATCACCACCGTCCACCACCCACCACAAACCGTTCATCACCACCACCACCCACTGTCGGACGCCATCACCGTCAACTACCACCGTCCACACACCCACCAAAACCGTCCATTACCACCACCCACTGTCCACCACCACCATCCATCGCCACTACCCACCGTCCGCCGCCACAATTTTATTATTATATTTTCTATGTAACTTGAATAAATGACTTCTATCTTGTGAGATAAGTTTGACAGTTATGCAGACAGTATCAGCTTATAAAAAACAAACAGTCTTATATTTTCAGCTTGCAGATCTTCAGACCACATCTTCAGTTACATACATGAAAACAGATGAAAATCAGCTTGCAGACAGTTTATGTCTGCAAAAACAAACAGCACCTAAATATAAAGCATTTATTATATTAACTTACTTATTACATGGATCATGAAACATTAACTAACCAAAAAAACAATAAAAAAAGTAACATACGCACGAGGTTCATGATTAACTCAACGGCACATCGTAACCCCTTTGTCCATCCGGGTAAAACAACCCGTAGTTCCGTTCCGAAGTGGGCTCCGGTTTCAAATCCTCGTTAAAAAAGCGCAAACAAATAAACATTTAGAGGATCATTTGGTCTCAACGGAGTCCCACCACCCGCAACCACTCTCCGCACCAAATTCCTGTTATGCTCCGCCGCATTATCTACAGCGGCACCAGAGTTCGCCTGAATCGCCTACCGACGGCCACACCGGTTTCCGTAACCACAATATTAATATTATCAAACTGTAACTTATCCATTGCGGAATACACCGCGTCCAGTTGCGCGTCTAATAAGTTTTTATAAACGAGACCGTTTCCGGGGTCGGTGTTACCTGTATTATCACGAAGAGTGCGTAATCTAAGGGAATAGTGTCTGAGTTTGCTTCGTAAGCGAAGTAAGGGTACGCGTTAACCATGATGGAAGAGTTTGTGTCACGGAGGAAGGTAAGGAACGGTTTGATCACGCGTTCGATTAACTCGGGTTTTAAAACAACCCGCGGATGGAGGGTAGGAGCTATCCAGTGCGGAAAGGGGTACGGGAGATGAGACTTGTATTGTTTACGTTATGTTTTGTTAAAGAGGAATAAATGTTTTGCATGGCGGGGATTAAATACGACGTCGTGTTGCTCGGGTCCGCGAAGACTTCGTTGCCAACGGCAACGAAGTCGAATGCGATGGTTTGGGTGTAGGGGAGGATGTTGTATTGGACCCATGTGTCCGTGAACGTTTGGGATGCGGCTGCGGATGCGAGTTGTTCGTTGGGTAGGGCGACAATGACGGATATGTTGGTGCCCCAGAGGGCTTGGAGGACGGTCGAGTTGGTGTCGAAAAGCTTGACGCGGGTGACCCCGTTGGTGATTAACATTTGGACCACTTGGGCTGGGCTCATAGGTTATCCGCGATGCGGCCGTAGTTAACACCGATCGTTCCGCCGGAGAGTGTGAGGTGGAGGAAGGATAAGATGATGGTGAGAGTGAGGAGGTGTGATGGTGATGATGACGTCATTGGTGGTGGAGGATATATGGGACTTGGTGGTGATGGAGTTTAATGTTTAGTTATTTATAGGGATGGAATGGATTTTTGAATTTATTTTAATGTATTGGTTAAAAAAATTGGCATGGGATGGATATTTAGATATGATTACAGTTTTAATGAATTTATTAGTTTTTGATATTACATGCTATTAGTAATACTGGTATGATTATTGAAATATATTTATTTATATCCAAATTAATTATGTTAATTGTCGTGTGTTCTTAGAAATATAAAATACTATGTGGAATAATGAATATGATAGAAAGTTGAAATTATTATTGTAAAACAATTTGTTTATATTTCAAGTTGGTTTTAGTTGACTTTAAAATTGAATTTTAAGGAAATGGATATTTTAACGGCTAATCTTTTAACCACCTGAATGTTATAATGTTACGTGTAGGAAGCTGATAATGTGGCGAAGCATGAGGAGAGGAAGGAATTGACACTTACAATGGATTTTTGACATCTTTGCATGACACAAGTTTTAGTCGTTTATAGATATGTAATTCTACGAGCAAAAATTATGGTTGTATGAAGTTGTTTTGTTACCTTAAGTTATGAAGACAAGTTTTCGAGTCAGCTTATAAATATGTAACTTTTATCAAATAAAAAGTTATCTTTATTTGAAGTTAGTTTACGTTTGGTTACTTTTATCTAACACAAGTTTTTTAAGTCAGCTTATATATAATTCTATCAAATTAGAAGTTAACTTTACTTAAAGCTAGTTTACTTTTTGTTACCTTCGTTTAACACAAAGTGTTTCAAGTAGCTTATTGACATGTAATTTTCATGAAATTAAAGTCATTTTTAATTTGCATTTCATTTAATTTTTGTTATTCAAATTTAAAGCAATTATAGTTTGTCAAAAATAACCACATAAATCCAATCTTTTATTTTTTTATGCCGTTTTCGTACGAATTGTAAATGGCCGTTAACTTTTTCGTCCCGGACCTATTCATTCACTTTTGTTTTTTACTTTTATTGATTGTTTATTCATTTCTCTTCATCATATGAAATTTGAAATTAGAGGTTAGCCAATCATTTCCAATTATGATTTATTTATAATGCGACGGGACACCACTTCTTTTGGCGTATGCATGAAACAACGTAATTAATTTCATTAACGGTCCGATTTCCTATATATTTTTTTAACGGCAAACAAAGTTTGATCATCTAGATATACATGATCACATATTGGCACATGCCATACATCCGTGAGTGCTGACAATACTGATGATATCAATTTAAGTGGAAACCCACTCCCTAAAGCTCATTGTGGTGATACCATGGTTCCCACACAACCACCTGACACAAATAAAACTTGAACTGTTTCTAAAAATTGTCTTTAATTTTTTTTCAAACCGTTAATTTTTATAAACACAAACACAAACGACGAACCACCCGCAGGCTGCCTCCACAAGCCAGAAGCAGCCTCAAATAACAACAAATTACACAAAACTAAAATTACACCAATTCGACCAAGCTAGAGATCTAAGCTTAGACTTATACTTGTACCAAAGAGAGCAACTGGTCTTTATATCTCCTAGAATTTCAAACAAATTTATCTCCTTTCCTTCAAACACTTTTTCGTTTCTCGCATTCCAAAGCCTCCAAAGAGCAATTATGATAATCCCATGACACCTCCTTTTTAATGGCTCCAATATTAGTAGACTTGTGAAGCTCTAAAAGATCTCTTACTGAAAAGGTGAAAATCGGGGGAACTTTGCACCAACGACTTATATGGTCCCAAACCATCGCGACACCACACGCCGTCATGATATGATCCGCCGTCTCCACCTCCAAATCACATAAAGGACAAACACCGTCCGTAACCCGAATGTTCCTTCGTTCAAGGGCTCTTCGAGTCGGGAGCCTGTCCATTTCCGCCCTCCATGCGTGGATGTTACATTTGTTCGGGACCCATTTGCTCCATTTCATAATATAGTTATTTCCACTGTTTATAGAATTCACGATTAACTTTTTAACCGACCTGACTGAAAAACCCCCTTCTTTATCTCCTAATCAAATCCACCGGTCCGGCCTGTTAACCCAGACCGCCGCATTCATTAACCAGAAGCACTTCTCCCATTCTTCTAATTCCATAATTGTATTTGGAGACCTTTTCCAGCACCAGTTCCAACCAAACAAACCTCCTGATCTCCAAAACCTCTCTTTGACTTTACACCTCTTAGGTCTTTCTAGTTTGAAAAGGGATAGACAACTTTCCTTAAGACTTTGGTCACCTATCCAATTATCCATCCAAAAGCTCAAATTTTGACCATCATCCACTGTCCCTTTGATCAAATCAATCAATTTGCTAACTTCCCACTTGAGCTTGTTTATCCTATTGGCAATATTGGCCCAAGAGCTTGTTTAACTGGAACCACCTCCCCCGTTTTGTATCTCCACCCCCATTTTGAGAGCAAAGAATTATTAACATCTATTATTCTCAAGATCCCTAACCCGCCTATATCTTTTTCCGTTGCAACCCTCTCCCAAGCGACCCAATGTATCTCGTGGGACTCACTAGACCCTCCCCACAAAAATCTCTTCATAATCCTCTCAAGATTCTCCGCCACTTTGCTCGGGACCTTGAACAAAAACATAAAGTACACCGGGTAAGCTTTCAAGCACCGTCTTAATAAGCACAACCCTTCCTCCTATAGAAAAATAATGTGCTTTCCAAAACGCCAATATTTTTTCAAAAATTGTCTTCAATTGGTTTTTGTTTCCCTTTTTTTATATGTATTTACAAGCTCTTAATACATTTCATATATATTTGTTTTCTTTCATAATAAAAGTATAAAACTATGCTTATGATTTATTATATTTGTTTATGATGTTAATAAACCTTATGACTTATTCATTTATTTAGCTATTTTTATTACTATTAAATCAAACCAGGTTGAATTGGGAGTTAACATGTCCCAACGTGCGTGCGTGGTCCAAATTTTTGACATCTAATTTTTGTTTGGTTTAACGACCCCGCGTTACACGCTTGACTTATTATATATAAGCTTTCGGATATTATCAACATCCTTTATATATGTCACACGTTGCTAGGAGGGCCGGATCGTTTGTGAACGCAACGATACATTGATACCATTTACAAAGTAGCGGAAGATAAAAGATATTATTAGTTTATGCAAGTTTTTCATTAAGTCAAAATTATAAACTAGGTCAAGAAGTAACTTCAAAACACTGTAATGTCTGACACTGTTGGATGCCAATGTTAGTGTTATTGACAATCCCCTTGGATTCTAAGCTCATATTAACGGTTCAGCACATGCATGTATCCTTAATCATTCTCTACTAAATGCTAATCCAAAAATATCATATGCACAGTACCTGAATACATGCTAAAAGTATCAATTAAAAAGTTGGTGACTCCATGAGTTTAAGCTTATGTACGCATAATTAAATTAACTTTAAATAGTGCACAAATTGCATATACCTAAGTATAAAAGCATGGTGAAAATGTATATCAAGTCCACAACCAACCTTGCATTTTAGCATAAGTACCCTGGCTTATACCTAATCAAAATATGCCCCCAATTATTACCTTGCCAAGCAATAGTTAAACAAATTTGTAAGTTAAATGTTGTAAACGATCTGTAGATCTCAGTATGACTTATCCTACATCGGGTCAATGAGTGAGGGAGACTCCTATATATTACCATCCGTGCTAACCATCGTGTCACGTCCCGCCTAAAACCACAACATTTTTCGCAACATCGAGATCATTCTGGAACCATGAAGAAAGATCTAGAACAACCTGAAAATTTCGGAAAACTGTGGAACTCTCTGGAACAGCTCGGTACTTTCCGGAACAATACCTAACATATCGGATCGGCCTAGAACAATCAAGAACTGTCTGGTATATTCTAAAACAACCCGGTACAGCCTAGCACTCTCTGAAATACCAAGAAACTCACTATAAAAATCAACACGCTTAAATAGGGTGGAAGGGTTTCATTTGAGATCATCCCATTAGTTGTACTAATAACTCACAACACTTGTAGCTTTGCAAACACTTCTTATACCTTGTTCTTTAATCGATATAAAGGGTTATTTAATTGAAACTCTAACTCTTCCGCACCACAACACTTGAATCCTTTCATAACCAGATAAAAGGCTTAACTTAAAAGCATTCAAAGTCATCGCACAAGAGTTCAAAATATAACTCCTTGAAGTATGTACAATCCCCGAGGTAATGATTATGTAAATTTAAAGTGGGGCAAAACATGGCAGAAACAAATCTTGATAATCAACACGCCCATAAGTAATACAATTCGCAGCATGTATTCAACCCAAAAGCTTACGAAAAATAGCACCACAAAACTTATTTAAGTCCGCATGCAATATATGAACATGCATATCAAATTATGAGCTTGCTACTACGCTATAATCCACCATATGGCTGATATATATGTTAATAAAAAAGTAATTTATTGGACAACAATGTAAAATTTGTTATTGGGGTTGTGCAGTTGAGCTCTTTTGGTCTTTTTAAATGTTACGACTCACTGTCATTTCTTTAGTAATTTAGTTGGGACTTCTACGTTACAGAATTTTATCAGAATGTCATTTCATTGTGCCATATAATTACATGGTGACGACATCCAAAAGTTTTATTTGAAGTCATTCTGAGATCACGGGGCCAATTAAACATCACAGGGTTATTGCATCTACTATAGGAGATATACGTTTCCTTATATGTAGCTAGTATAATTTGGGAAAACTCCCATGTGTTATAATTTCTGCCTTACATCGATAATATCATTCTTTTCATTTATTTATATTTTAAGGACTACCATTATATTTTATTTATTGAAAAGGAAATCAAAATTGATTTTTATTGATTGAGTTGTTTTTGTTATTTTACTAGGAAGAACAAGATACAATATAAATACATGAAGCTCTTGGCTTAATAATGAAAGGTACAAGAAATAAAATGAATGTGAATCCCTGATTGATTGTGAGCATCTCCTTGAATGATTGTATGCAACGGCTATGTGTTGTCATTGGTTGTAACAGTATCACAAGAAAGAAAATGATGCTAGTTGATCCTATCCTTTATTTTATTTTCTAACATTCCCCTCAAGTTGAGTAGTAGAGTCTAAAATACTCAACTTGCCAAGAGAATTAGTAAATATTCTTTCGTTGACAACTTTTGTTAATATATCTGCTAGTTGGTCTTCTGATCGGACGAATGGTAGTTCTATAATCCCTGCTTTGAGCTTTTCTTTGATGATGTGTCTGTCAACCTCCACATGCTTTGTACGATCGTGTTGAACTGGATTTTCTGAAATATGTATTGTGGCTTTGTTGTCACACATGATCTTATTGGCTTCGGTTGGGAGAAAACCAATTTCTGTCATAAGTTTACGTATCCATAAAACCTCTGCCACACTCCGTGCGATTCCTCTGAATTCTGCTTCGGCACTAGATAGTGCTACCACTTTCTTTTTTTTTACTTCTCCATGTAACTAGATTTCCACCAACTAGAGTGAAGTACCCCGCTGTTGATCTCCTATCGTCTTTGTCTCCTGCCCAGTCTGCATCAGTATATAGTTGGACATTCAGGTGTTTATTTGGTCGAAAGAGAACTCCATAGCCTACTGTTCCTTTGAGGTATCTGATAACTGCATTACTACCTCAATATGGGAAACTTGAGGTTTGTGCATGAATTTACTGAGAATTCCAACTGCATATGCAATATCTGGATGAGTATGTGCGAAGTATATTAGGTTTACCTACCAGGAGTTGGTATCTTTCTTTGCCTGTCAGTTCTGCAACTGCTTCCATATGGAGCTTATGGTTGACTCTTATTGGGATGTCAGCTGGCTTACAATCAATCATTCCAATTTCAGCAAGAAGGTCAAGAATGTATTTCTTCTGGCATATAAAAATCCCTTGTTTGGACCTTAGTACCTTAATTCTAAGAAAGTACTTCAGTCTTTCCAAGTCCTTCATTTCAAATTCTGTGAACAAGTTCGCTTTCAACTTTCTCATTTCTTCTTCATCGTTTCCTGTAATAATCATGTCATCAACATATATGATTAAACAAGTAACAAGGTTACCTCTGTTTTTAAGAAAGAGAGTATGATCGGAATTGCTTTGTCAAAAACCATATCCCTTCGTTGCTAAAGTGAATCTGCCGAACCAAGCTCTAGAAGATTGTTTAAGCCCATAAATAGTTCTTTTTAAACGACACACTTCCTTTGCTTTGAATTTTTCTTTGAACCCAGGTGGAGCTTCCATGTAGACTTCTTTTAATTCCCCGTGTAAGAAGGCATTCTTAACATCAAATTGATGAAGAGGCCATCCTTCATTAGCAGCGATCGAAAAAAGGACCCTAATTGTGTTAATCTTGGCTACCAGAGAGAATGTTTCTTGGTAGTCAATCCCATACGTTTGGGTGTAGCATTTTGCCACCAACCGTGCTTTGTATCTTTCAATGGTTCCGTGTGGTTTGTGTTTAATCGTAAAGACCCATCAACATCCTACTGGTTTCTTTCCCGGTGGACGGTTACATTTTCCCATGTATCATTTTTTATCAATGCCTTCATTTCTGTTTCCATAGCATCCTTCCAATTCTTGGATTTTAAGGCTTGTTCTACAGAATTCGGAATTTGTTCGGCGTATAAGGAAGCGTTAAAGGATTTGACTTCTTTGGATAGGTTTGCATCAGCTATGTTTGCCATGGGGGTATCGGGAGGACTTGGACTGTTTCTCTGGGGAGTATCTTTTTGGAGGTATTCCTCTGTTGAATCTTGGCGGGAGCACATATTTTTCAGTACTTTCTTGATGTATAGGTTCTTGTTCCTCTTGCACTTGTTCCTCTTGCATTGTTTCCTGCATGATTTCCTGCTCTGTTTGTTCTTCTACTTCATGATTGTTAGATATATAAATATTTTCATGAATTATATTTTTAGGTATTTGAAAATTACTTACTCCGGATATAAGGTCGATGGCATGTGGGTCTGGATCAATGATTGATGACCCACCAGGTTGATGTGAGGTCGGTGACTCATCTTGGGTGTTATGGTTAATTTCTTTAGATGATGAGACCCATTTTGGAACCCATTTTAACCAACTTAGGGTGTCATGATCTTTCTCCCCCTCACTACTATGTTGGGAGGTGTAAAAGAACTCTGTTTTCAAGAAAGTCACAGTTCATAGTAGTGTATATGTTGGGCTATAACATCGGTACCATTTTTGGTTGACCCCATAGCCTACAAAAACACATTTTTCCGCACATGGGTCAAGTTTGCTTCGATTGATTTTTGGTATGTGGACAAAAACCGAACACCCAAATATTCATGGTTGAAGTGTAAGCGGTGGGGATAATTTGGTGAATTCTGAAAGGGCTTGAAGAGGGGTTTTTAGGTCAAGGGCTTGAAGAGGGGTTTTTAGGTCATTGACGAAAGAACTTAATCCTAATTGTTGATGACGACAAATCAATTAACTGACAAAATATTAAGCAATCAATTACTATAAAACCGTTTAAGCACACAAAAAAGCATAAAGAATTGATAAACCGAATGATTAACCAAATCAAAATCCAGAGTTAAAGTTTAAAGTATCAAAAATCTAGCATACAACTCAACCCTACGCCCTGAGATGGTTATGAAGCCCCTATCCTTGCATCCCGATATTCATTCTCTTGATTATGATGTTCGAGAAGGATAGCATGGATGATTATAGGGATTAATATGTGTTATCGTGATGAAAAGTAGCCTTCAAGATGTCCCAAAACTGATGTATCAATGAATAATCTCGATCTTAGGGTTTTTCTATCTTAAATATGGAAGAAAATCACCAAAAACCGGATTTCCGTCAGACCTGGCCATAGCGTACCACCATGCCGCTGTAGGCTATGGTTGAGCTGTAGGCTATGGCTCATACTGACTGCCTTACGGATTCCTCAAGCTGTAGGCTACGGCCTGGGAGGGGTAGCCTACGCATGCCTTGCCCCCAAAATTCCATTTTCTCGTTTATTTTGATTCTTGATTGCCCGGTTAAGCTCCCGATCACCTCTCTTCGTATAATCTCGATTCCTCCATCCTTAAACACTCCAAATTAGGTCCAAATAATCTCCATTAACTCCGCACACTTGTAAACACTAAAGCACTCAAAGTACTCATGTTCGATATATTTAACCAACTAAAACACACGAAATTACACACCATAAACACGTGTTTTTACTCACACATCACATCCCCACACTTATCATTTGCTTCCCTCAAGCAAACTCTCATGCAACACATACACCTCGATCGATGGTTCATCAATTATAAGTAGTGATACTACTGAGGTATAAGGTCATACCCAATTCTCAAGAACTGACACTGTCAAGGTTGATAACCCACCAAACAATTTAATGATACGTTTTAAAACTATGGAACATCCCAAACGAGTGTACTTTGTTTCCGGTTAAGGCACACATATTCATACCCCTCATAATATAACAACTCTCATCTCGGTTTAATATCTGGACCAACATAAAATGTGCTAGTATCTCTCTGACCTCTGTACCAAGTATCAACACAATGTAATATGCTTGGAAGCAAGTCATATCTGCACCCATTACCCACCGGTTGCATAGAGAATAGAACTAAGGTTTTTGCTATGGCTTAGGTTAGGGTGTGGAATCGGATTTATTTAGTAGCTTATGGTGGATGAAACTCAATTAATTAAACAAACACACAAAAACACTCACCAATATTTACAAATGATATTGACTCCAACATTGACTCTTTTTGAGCTTTTCTTTGATTTTCAACTTTTTTTATTGATAGAACTAACATCAATATATACAAAAACCAAACTGAGACATACGTACATTATGTACTATGCTCGACACATAACTTATATACAATTCTTAACATACCGGATTTCATCCACAGGGTTAAACATAAAAGGCCAAGACTAACATGACTTGTAATGTGGATTAAAAAGAATAAAGAAAAATGGGAAAGGCAACAATTGGCTCCTAAGGGATAATGTAGGGTAGGGAATTCTTTTATGGCCAACATAATGTGGGTTTTCTACGGTCCTATTTCTCCATACAGGTGGTGGTATTAAGATCTCGAAATGCATGAAACAACCAAGTTCTAGATATCAAGGACATACTGGTTACTCTCTATAATGACACTCACACGACATGTGTATATACTATGTGTATTATATATAAGGCAAATCTCACACACGTACCGGAGGAATTAGGCTGCCTACATGAAACATGTGTACCTATCCCCATGACTAGTTATCCCCATCTAAACAGTCCATTTTAATTTTTCTTTTTGAAAAAAATTTGCATGGGAAGACGTTCGAGAAGTTTAAAAACTGACCATGACCAAAGACCTCTACTTGGCATGAATACTAACAATTAACAAGTTACAATTCTGGCTTTTGCGTACAATCAAGCTACTCTAAGACCAAAAATTTCAACTTTTCCATTTTTTCCATCCCCACACTTGAGATTAGCATTGCCCTCAATGTAACCTTTATTTTCAAAAATAGATGCAAAACAGGGGATGTTCATACCAAGCACAATCAAGTAACAAACGACTACCAACCTCGGGATTCAAATAGAGTTGCACATCATAAAATAAAACACACATACTTTAAACACAAACACAAACACAAACACCAACCATACGACCTAAAAGTTCAACACGCCATCCGACCGCCCATAAACACAATTACAAAAAGTCAACAGAATATAAAGATAGAGAGAGAGACACATGGACCTGATCAGCGGATCATCGAGTGCTTAATAATATGGTGGCTGCGGGTCACTGAATATGGATCTCATGGAATCCAAAACACCAGAGAAATTAAAAGAATCCGACGAACTGCCCGCACTAGTATCACGAGCTGCATCCGCTTGAGGATCTACCCACCTCGAATGATGAATCTGAAGTGGTGGATAGTGCACACTCCCATTAAACTGTCCTAGAGTCGTGTAGTCAATAATTGGTGGATTATCCACCATTGGCTCACCCCGATGCCATGCCTCATGAGCCCGACTCTGGTGATCATCTATGTACCTGTCATTGATCTTTTGCTGCCAATTATATGCATGAGTTTGATTCACAACTCCATCCGATCATACAACCTCTAAGTCTCCCTCCGTTGCATCACCGCATTCCTGTTATGTTGATCAAACATATATTGAAACTTACCACTCTAATTACCATAAACGGGTGGCCTTGATACCTGAAGCCAGTCAATCATCCCCGAATCATCATGAACCTTCTCATGTGGGTGCTGAATCGGGGCCTGTTGTGGCTGCCCCGACGTACTTCCACCTTGCTCACTTCCAACTGTACCTCGTATAACCTGATGGCTCGGTCTCCCATGAAGAAAACACGTATGCTTCCTCAATCACATTCTTTAGTGCCCTCATTTGTGTCTGTGTATCAAAGTGTTGGACATAAACATATCCCCCCTTCTCGTGGTAAATCAACCCCTATTTATGCAATTGCTCTTTATCGAATGGGCTAAGATTCTTTTCAACCGTGGGTGTATCCGCTCGAATATCTCCTTTTGCCTTCAACAATGCTATAATCAAACGACAATGTGGTACGATTAACTTTGCCTTAGATTCTCTTGCCATCTAAATGTTCATGATGACCAAATACCAATACGAAATCTTCGGTGTACCGTTCATCAATGCATATAACACCGGAATTTCCCACTTTCGAAGTTGAGTTTTATCACCTCGCCTTGGCATGACATTATGAATCACTAAACTCAAAAACACTCTCACTTGCATCCTCAAATTGTTTCGCAGCATCATATGAGCAAATCCCAGTTTGAAGAGCTCAAACTTCGTTCTCTCATACGTAGGATGTTTATCTAGGTTCGCATACAATTCCTTCTCTGAAGGATACACATACTCTGCCGATGGTTTCGAATCAAATGGTGCTATACGACGTAAAGTTTCCAATGATATGACCACCTCTTTGTTACTTGCCCTTACAATCAACCTCATCGTCTTTGACAGATTATTTTCCCAATCCACTTTCAATGATGAAACCCATTCTTGAATAGTGTCCATATAAATTTCCTTATCCTCACCATCATAGAACTTCAGAGCCGCTTCCCAACCCAAATTCCCAAACATAGTAACAATACTAAACGGATTCAACTGACTCTTCGTCACCTATTTCTCACAAATAAACCCATATCTCTTGTTTTTTCAATTTGGCTATTTCATCATTATACAACTCCTCTTGCAAGTACGAATCCATTCCCGATAGAGGACCCCCCCCCAAAGTGGATTAAGGGTAGGATCCATCCATTAGTCTTCGTATTGGTCTTGTATTGGTTCCTCCTCGTCCTCGTCATCACATAAAATCAATCTTCGTTTGGGCAAAGGCGATGGTCAGCCGGCGATGAGGCAGCGTTTCCTTTGTTTCTTGGCGGGTTCTTCCTAGCGTCACCGGTCCTTACCATCTTACACAATCACAACTAACCAAAAATGCAAGTCAACCAAGATATCAATCCACACCAAAACTTCCCCACACTTGTAGTTGATTATGGGTATATAACTTGTTGCTTTAATGCTTAAAATTACCACTTCAAATTTTTTACTTGCGAAATTAACAACCATGATGCTCACGGTAATTCTCTCAACACCCATCAATTTATAATCAACTTTCATCTTATAAAATTCAACAAGTCATCATAATCAAATCATTATAACCATTGTTACCCATATTCCAAACTCCCAATAAAATCTAGCATACAAGCATGGGGGGAGTATTCCCATAACAACCCTTAACCTCATTCACCATTCATAATGTAAAAATTGAAACTTTATAAACATACCTTAAGTATCTTCAATCAAAACATGTAAAAGACATGCCTTTAGTGATGAAAGAAGATGTAACAAGCTCAATTACAAGAAAAACACTTAAATTTGAAAATACCCAAATTTGGTTCTTAGGGTTCTTCACACTCAACACAAATCCCACAAAAATCGAGAAGGAATTGTTGAAACCGACACCACACATGAATTCCTCTCGAATAATAAGATTAGAGCCCGGAATCAAGTGATTTGGTTAAAGATTAATGGAGTTAGAGGTTTAGGGATGGAGGTTTTGTGGGTTCAGGGAGATGTAGAAGAAGAAAAATAAGAAGACTAGAAGAAGAAGAAAGAAATAAAAGTGGTGTAGGTAAAATAATTGGATGATATTCTTTCTAAATAAAAAAACTAATTTTTTTTTTCAGAATCCCGGCCGCGGGCTACGGCTGGGGCGCCATAGCCTATGGCACCTTTATACCCGATGGAACCTTAAGGCAGTGAAGAAGGTCCATAGCTTACGGACTGGCCGTAAGCTACAACCGGCCAGTCGTAGGCTACGACTTTTTTTAACAAAGAAAAAGAAGGTCAGGTTGCCTCCCGAGAACCGTTGTATTTAGAGTCTACAGCCCGACGTTACCTGGCCCTTAACAGTAGGCTGAATATAACGGTGCAACAGCTATAATCTCACACCGAATCATGTATACTTTTATTCAAATCAGCGTCTTCCAAATATGGTTTCAACCGACGCCCATTCACTACCTGCCTTAGATGATCGTCAAAATCTTCAATTACGACCTCGCCAAACTAGCCGACACGCTTCACCTGATATGGTCTCATCCGTTTACTATTTAACTTACCCGGAAATAGCATTGCTCTCGAGTTGTCCTTCTTCAAAAGTCTTTCTCTTAATCTTGGCATAATGTACTTGCTTCATTCTGTCTTTATATGCTGACGCACATTCATAAGCTTCATCCCTCAGCTCCTCCAGCTCATATATATTCATCTCCCTTTCTTTACCTGCACACTCATAATCTAAATTAACATTTTCCACGACCCTTAATGCACGATGGGCAAGTTCCACACGTAAATAACATCCTTTCCCATAAAGCAACTGATAGGGGGTGGTATCAATAGGTGTTTTAAAAACGGTACGGTAGGCCCATAAAGCATCATTTAATTTTGTTAACCAATCTTTTCTATCGGGCCTTACCGTATTTTGTAAAATTTATTTAAATTGTCTATTGTATACCTCCACCTAACCACGCGTTTGAGGATGATAGGGTGTGGCTATTCGGTGGTTTAAGCCATACCGTTTAAGTAATTTGCCAAAATTAAAGTTTTTAAAATGCTAACCCCCATCACTTATAATGATGTGGGGAACACCAAACCTCGAAAAAATGTTTGTTTGGAAAATTTTACAGACAATGGCATGGTCGTTTGTTTTGATGGCGATTTTCTTCAACCCATTTAGAAACATAATCAACCGCCACCAAAATATAATAATTCCCGAAGGAATTTGGGAACGGGCCCATAAAACCAATCTCCCAAACATCAAAGATGTCGACAACGAGGATGGTTGCATGGGCATCTCGTTCCTCCTGGAAATGCTACTTAATTGTTGACATCTCACATAGTTCTTAGCATATTCTGCTACATCTTTAAATAAACTAGGACAATAAAAACCACAAGCTAAAATTTTATGATCCGTTTTTTGCCCGCTGAAATGTCCACCGCATGCGAGTGAGAGTGCGTGTGACAACACACTTCGAGTCTCCTCATCTGGAATGCATCTCCAATAGACTTTATAAGGCCCAATCTTTAACAAGTCCGGGTCTTCCCACACGTATTGCTTCACCTTAGACATAAATTGATGTTTCTTCTTCTTGGGCCAGAAATCTGGAATGGTACCTGCAACAAGAAAATTAATAATATTAGCATACCATGGTAAGGTAGAAACATCAAACAGTTGCTCATCTGGGATTGACTCATTTATAGCCCTCATGTTTTCTTCCTCTTGACCCATCAATCTAGATAGGTGATCAGCAACCACGTTCTCGCTTCCTTTCTTATCACAAATCTCCACATCAAACTCTTGGATCAACAAAATCCATATGATCAAGCATGGCTTTGCATCCTTCTTCTCCATCAAATACTTAACAATGCTGTGATCTGAAAGCACAACAACCTTACTCCCACAAATATAAGATCTAAACTTATCCAAAGCATATACTACTGCAAGAAACTCCTTTTCCGTAGTTGTGTAGTTTATTTGAGCATCGGAAAGGGTTTTGCTCACATAGTATATGGAAACGCGTTTCTTTTCCACCCGTTGACCCAAAACAGCTCTGACCGCATAATCACTTGCATCACACATAATTTCAAATGGAAGTGACCAATAAGGTGATAGCTAAATCAGGGAAACCAATTTTTTTTAAGAACATTAAATGCATTTAAACAATCTTCATAAAAAACAACTGGCACATCTTTTAATAGAAAATTACACAACGGTTTTGTGATGACACTAAAATTTTTAATGAACCGTCGATAAAATCCGGCATCTCCCAAAAAGGACCGGATTCCCTTAACATTAGTAGGAGGTGGCAAATAAGATATAACATTAACCTTAGCCCGGTCAACCTCATTCCCCTTACTCAAGATGACATGCCCTAAAACCGTTCCCTCTTGAACCATGAACTGGCTCTTTTCCCAATTTAAGACAAAATTCGTTTACACACATATTTTTAAAACCTTTGTTAATTCGTTTAAACATGAATTAAAAGATGAGCCGAAAATAGAAAAATAATCCATAAAAATTTCAAGTGATTAACCGACCATATCTAAAAAGATACTCATCATGCACCTTTGAAAGGTCGCCTGGGCATTAGACAAGCCAAAAGGCATTCGCCTAAATGCAAAATTACCATATGGACACGTGAAAGTGGTCTGATGTTAGTCATCGGGGTGAATAGCAATTTGATTGTACCCCAAATAGCCATCTAAAAAGCAATAAAATTTCTGACCTAATAATTTTTCGATATTCTGAACAATGAATGTTAGAGGAAAATGGTCTTTGGATTTCGCGACATTTAACTTCCGGTAAGCAACACAAATTCGCCACTCGGTTACCGGTTGGGTAGCAATTTTACACGTCTCACATTACGTGTTACATGAATACTTGCCTTCTTTGGAACCGTTTGTGTTGGACTCACCCAAATACTATCCGAAATCGGGAAAATAATTCCTACATCCAATCATTTCAAGACTTCTTTCTTCACAACTTCTCGCATGTTTGAATTTAACCATCTTTGTGCATCATGTGTGGGGTTCACCTCGGGATCCGTGATAATCTTATACATCACAATAGATGGACTAATTCCCTTTAAGTTCGCAATCGTCCACCCAATTGCCGGTTTATGTTCTTTCAACACTTCCATCAATGTCTCTTCCTGATCTTCTTATAAGTTTGAGGCGATGATGGTGGGTAACGTATCATTTTCTCCCAAAAACACATATTTGTGGTGTTTTGGGAGTTCCTTAAACTCAACTGCTGATGGACTCAAAGTGAAGGTCTCAACTTAGAGTCAATAATGTCCGGTAGTTTCTCCACCTTTTGAGACCATTGCGGTTTCCCGATACTTGCAGCATAAATCTCAACTTCTCTTTCTTCCTTCTCCAACTGATGTGAATGCTCAACTGCTGACCTACAACAAATAACACACTCCTCTGTGGCATCTTCCTCATTTCCATGAGGATTCAACTCGTCAATAATTTCAACCGTGAAGCATTCATCACTCACTAGAGGGTTAGAAACGTTTGAAAAAACATTCAACCGAAGATTTTTATTCCCGAAAGCCATGTCGACTACTCCGATTCTACAGTTTATTTAAGCATTTGTGGTTGCCAAAAAGGGTCTACCGAGAATCACGTTCGGTTGCCGTTTTGGGTCTACTGTGACATAATCTAGAACTAGAATGTCGACCGGGTAATAAAAATCCTCGATCATAGTAATCACATCAATAACAATTCCCCTAGGAATCTTAAGCGTCAAATCGGCCTACACCACGGTGGTGTCGGCTTTTCTAAGTGGACTAAAATCATATTGGTCATATACGCTTCCCGGGAGAATACTCACCCCCGCTCCAAGATATAATAACGCCCTTGTCATTTTAAAATCACCCACTTGAATGGGTATTATTGGCGTTTCCGGATCTTGTAGCTTGGGTGGGAGGATTCCCGTCAAAACCGAACTCACATTAGCCATTAAATTGACCTGTTTAGGCATTTTATGAGTTCGTTATGAGTACACAATTCCTTCAAATATTTAGCATATGTGGGGACTTGTTTAATAGAATCAATGAGGGGTAAATTAATTTTTACTTGCTTAAAGACCCCCCACATTTCCTCCTATTGCGGGCCCTTTTGTTTTGGGTAATGATGTTGCTGGATTCACCAATGCCTGAGGAAACGGAACGGTTTTACCCGTGGGCCCTGTCTCTTTGGCGGTTGGTGTTCCTTTTTCCTTTACTGATTCATTTAAGTTTTTATTGTTTTTATTAATTGATTTATTCGGTTTATTTATTGGTACAATTTCCACCTCATCATCACTGTTCCCGTTTTCCTCCAAGTCTTCCACCACTCCTTCAACGAAAGTTGATGGTGGATTTACCCCGTTATCAAAAACCTTACCATTCATAAGGGTACTTACCTGGTTAATGTGGGTGTTCTTTCCACTTGAAGAACTGTCATTTTGATGGCTTGAGTTCTTCAAAGTGTCACTTGGTAGCCGCCCTGAGTTGTTGTTTAACTTTGACACTTCTTCTGCCAACTGACTAACCTGCTTATCTCTTGTTGCATTTGCCTTATATGCGATTTCCTTATCTTTCTTGTACTCTTTTTGCCCTTCCAACACCAATGCCATCAATGTATCAAGCTTGTTACTCACGTTGTCTCCACCTAACGACCCAATCTGATTGTTACCTTGATTATAACCATCACGATTACCATATTCTTTACTTTATCCTCCAGACTCTCTTTGACGATACCCACTCTAACCATTACCTGAATTATTTCCATAGTGTATCTGGTTTGATTGATAACCTGTCTTCTAAGAACTTCCTTGAAAGACGGGTTATGCTGAGTTTTCGGGTTTCCATAGCTGAAATTTAGATGATTTATGTGGCCCGGATGATAAGTATTTGAACTCATGTTATTGTATTTTCTTACACCGTGAACATAATTGACCTCCTCTTCCTCAGTCTCTTCATCTTGTGCAACCCCACAACTCCCAACTTCATGCTCTAACTCACCACAACCTTCACACACTGGATATGTTTTTCCCTATTTCCCCGCTCCTTGCACACCTGCTTCCCACAACATATCCATCTTCGTTTCCAACCTATTCATTCTGTTATCTGAGCCATGACTGTCAACCGCTTTTACTATTGCTCTTTTGGCCATCCTGTTCGACTGCACCTATCTCTTTGAATTATTTGCATGCCTTTCAAGATGCCCCCAATACACATTTTAATCATTTGTAAGAAAAGACCCGTTAGTTATGGATTGGAGATCTCGAACATCATCATTTGAGAGACTGTCGTGGAATGCCTTTATCAATTCCTATAGGGCTATCTCATGATGTGGACAAGTCCTCAACAATCATTTAAATCTTTAAAAAGTTTCATAAAAAGTTTCGCCTGTGATTTGTTGAAAATTTCGAATGGTGTTTCGAGCCTCGGTGGTTCTCTATGGCGTATAATATTCGTCTAAAAATTGTTGCGCCAAATCCCCCCAAGTATAGATACTAGCTGATGGCATAGATAAGAACCACTGTTTTGCTGCATCTTTCAAACTGAATTGGAAAACTACCATCTTCACTTCTTCTTAGGTAAAACCTTGACTTGAGATAAGCGCACATATCGAGTTAAATCATTCAAGTGCATGTGTGGTTCTTCAGTAGCCTTTCCATGAAAACCAGGTAACCCCCTTCTAACTGCTCTGCCTCATCGAAAAGGTCATTCCGTTTCTGACCGGAATAATGATCGGTAGAGGATTCATGGCCACTTGTGGAATGAAGTGACTTTGATTTCCTCTGACTGGTGGTGGGACATATGTTCTGGGTACTCCATCATCAAACTCATAACACGGTGCCTGTTGTTCATGGTTAAGCTGGCGTCTCGGTGCTCGATCTCTTTGATGATTTTCTGGATGATTCTTTCGAATTTATTGCTCATTACGAATATCTTGTTGATGATACTGACCCCTCATGTTCGTCTCTAAATTTTTAATCATCCTCAGAATCGAACCCCAAATCATCCCATGTATGCCAATTTTCCACCCGTACATGAGCTTGGTTAATTCCTTTCTAAAATCAGCTTGTCTTTGACGGGTTACTGGGGGCGGATTTGATTGAAAAGTTGTCATCCGTATTAAACTGCCTCCTGTGGTTACGGTTGACTTCTCGGCTAAACAGGTTTTGGTTAAAATTATGGTTTCGGTTAGGTGGTAGGTTGTTTTGTGGAGCGGTTTGTTCTTGGTTACTTGGTTGGCCTTGGTTATATGGTGAGTAATCATTCGGGTCTCTTTTGTTTCGGGTGCTCATTGTTTCTGCTTTTGGTGTTGTGACTTTAGTTTGGGTTTCTGAGCTGCTCGGTTTATCCTTGCTGTTTTCTCAATTTCTAGATCAAACTGTAGAGGCTCTTTCTCACGGGAATATCTCGTCTGCATCAAATTGTAAAGTTACCTGCACAGACAAAAACACCAACACCCCATGGAAAATCAACGAATAAATAATTAAAAACAAAAATTAAAAACTAAGCTAAACTAGCACTTTGCGCGTTGATTCCTCGGCAACGGCGAAAATTTTGATGTAGATGTCGTCCTCTAATAAAAAATAAGTATTTATGAAACTTAAATACCTATAACTAGTACGGGTAAGTAAGGTCGTCTCCATAGGGAATCAGTGGAAGTGAAACTCATATTTTATTATTAATTAATTAAGGTGGACAAGCGATGTCAAGCGGTTTAAATAAGTAGTTTGTAAACAATAATATCAACGAAGAAATAATTAACGAAGAATACTAACACCCTGCGTAAAATTAACGAAGAAATAATTAAAAACAAAAATTAAAAACTAAGCTGAACTAGCACTTTGCGCGTTGATTTCCCGGCAACGACGCCATTTTGATGTAGATGTCGTGCTTTAATAAAAACAAGTATTTATGGAGCTTAAATACCTATAACTAGTACGAGTAAGTAAGGTCGTCTCCACATGGAATCCGTGGAAAGTGCAAGTGAAACTCATATTTTATTATTAATTAGTTAAGGTAGACAAACGATGTCAAGCGGTTTAAATAAGTAGTTTGTAAACAGTAATATGAAAATAACCAAACTCTTGGGTATGGGTTTTGAAGCAAGTTAGAAAATTGATAAACTTCTTTGGACAATTCCTTGTTAAAATATGTAAACCAAATGACTTAATGATTGGCTATATTGAACGTTAGAACCTAATCCGAAAAATTGACACAACTTAATGAAAATCTATTTGATTATCAGTTTTAAGTTTTGAAACACAAAATCAATATTATGGTTACTGATAAATGGGTCAATGACGGAAGAACTTAATCCTAATTGTTGATGACCACAAATAAATTAACTAAAAAAAGATTAAGCAATCAATTACTATAAAACCGTTTGATTAACCAAATCCAAATCCAAAGTCAAAGTTTAAAGTATCAAAAATCTAACATACAACTCAATCCTACGCCCGGAGATGGTTATGGAGCCTCTAGCCTTGCATCCCGATCTTCATTCTCATGATTATGATGTTGGAGAAGGACTACATAAATGATTATAGTGATTAATATGTGTTATGGTGATCATGCACTTGTAGTTGATGATACCCAAACGAAGATCAATCTTTAAGAAGCATGAAGCTCCTTGGAGTTGATCAAAAAGATCGTCAATGGGAGGCAAAGGATAACGATTCTTGATTGTGAGTTTGTTGAGCTCGCGGTAATCGATGCACATACGGAAAGAGCGATATTTCTTCTTGACAAAAAGAACGGGTGCGCCCCATGGAGATGAACTAGGGCGAATGAACCCTTTATCCAAAAGTTCTTGGAGCTGGTTTGATAATTCTTGCATCTCGGAGAGTGCAAGATGATAAGGATCCCTCGCAATTGGGGTTGCACCAGGCACAAGATCGAATCGAAATTCAACATCATGAATAGGAGGAAGACCAGAAACATCATTGGGAAACACCTCAGGATACTCGCGAACAACCAATGTTGGAAAAGTCGTTAGGCGGTCCCTAGGCGGCCGACCCCCTTGGAGGGAGTAATCGGAGTACTCGGGGAGTAATCAGAGAGTACTCGGACATGATAAATATAAAGAAAATTATTTTTTGAGTAATATATATATATATTTCAAATATCATAAGTTTACTAATATTTATAACAAAATGAGTGAATATCAATATAAATAAGATAAATATATTTTTAAATAGGAAATTATTCTAACAAATGTTAATCATTAATTAAAAATGATATTCGATCTTTAATATTATAGAAATACGAATTATGTTGTATTTTTTAAGTGAAAATAGACTCAAGTTAACCGACTAGATGTGATTCTGCCTAATGTTGACCACCTTTGAACAATTTTTAACAACTAGGCAGAGTTAAAGAATCTCCTTTCGACACCATACCTTGTAGCGAGTACTCGGAGAGTACTCGGCCTTGTAGACCTACTTTTACAACATTGCGAACAACATGAATGTCCTCAATTTTCCGTTCCTTCTTTTACACCACATAGGCTACGAATGCTATATACTTCTTGCATAGGTACGTTTGGGCTTGAAAACAGGTGATAAAATTTAGGCTCAATGGCGAATGCTTTTCACCAGATACACGAAGAATTTGACCATCGGCAAGCAGAATACGAATGAACTTCTCGAATCAAACAATTTTAGCACGTTTCACAGATAACCAGTCCATGCCTACTATGATGTCAAAACTTCCCAATTCCATAGGAATAAGATTGATTGAGAACTTATGATCATTTAGATTTAATTTGCAATTTCGAATAACTGAGTCAATTGTTACATATTTACCATTAGCTACCTCAGCAGAATACGAGTTTTTAAGCTTAGATCAGGGTTTAGCAAGTAAATTCTCAAATTCAAAAGACACAAAACTCATATCGACACCGGTATCAAATAAAATGGCTACAAAGTGGTCATTTACGAGAAACGTACCATTAACCACATCGTCATTTTGCTGAGCTTGATTGGTGTTAATCATAAAAGCACGCCAACGATTTTCTAGAGGAGCTTGAGCAGCTTGAGCGATCTGACCACCTTGTGGTGCAGGAGCTAAAATGGCGGGATGCGGCTGAACTTGAGCTTGGTTAGCCAATAATGGTGGAACCTGTGGCTGATAAGCTTGCTGGGTTTGATAAGATTGCACTTGGTATAGCGTAGTTGGTGCAAGCTGAAGCGAGTTTACAGTTGCAAGTCGTGGACACGCGTTGCGAAAATGGTTAGGATCACCACAATGGTAGCAAGCTCTCACTTGGTTCAATGGTTGGGCATAAGACACAGGACGGGGGTTTTGGTTGAGCCAACCTTGGAGGAGCAATGACAGAGGTCTCTCGGCAAGTGGCACTAAGGTGCCCAAAACGGATGCAATGATTGCATTGAAGACAAACGGAAAAGGCGGGATGGTGTCGTTGACAGGCGTTGCACAACAGATGGGGTCCATTGTACGGTTTCCGAAGAGGTGGTGCAAGGTTGGGTTGAGGTTGAGATGCGGTTTGTTTAGATAGCGCATAGTTCTTGTGTTTCTTGTTGCGGTAGTTTGAGGAAGAGGCAGGCTCGGATGACTCAGGTTTGAATTATTTGGGCTCGGTAGGGGGTTTATCAGCAGGCTTCTTCGACCCCTTCAATGTCAAATCCCGGCTTTAACATGATTATCGTTTAATGTTGCAGCAAGGTTAATCGTGTCTCTAAGTTCGTTGGGAGCACTACTCAAGACACTATCTTGAATTTGTCTCGGTAGTCCCCGAATGTACTTCTCGATGGAACGCTAAGTTGGGGTAATAAGGTGAAGTACCAGCACACTGTGTTAATTGAAATGAGAAGTGTAAGATGCATGCTCACCACTCTCTTGTTTGAGGTTCCAAAACTCAGCTTCCAAATTCATAAGCTCACTTGGAGGGCATAACTGCTTGGTCATCAGTTCTTTTAGTTCATCCCATGGCAACTTCGGCACCACGGGTTGTCTTTTCCTTCACCCACCAGGTAAGTGCCCCTTTTGCAAAGACACTTGTAGCAAAACGGGTTCTCTTGTTATCGGGACACTCAATGTGGAGGAATTTGCTCTCCATTTGTTCGTACCACTGAATAAGGGCAGTGGCACCTTTAGGCCCGTCAAACTCTGGGGGTTTGGTACTGGTGAAAGTCTTAAACGAACAGTGAGATGATTTAGGCTCGCTTGAAGCAGAGGTGTTATTAGTAGAAAGATTCTGGTGAATTTGAGTCATCATGTCGGGAATGATTGCGACTAGTTGTTTGGTGATCTGAGCGGTTAACTTGCAGCTGGAGGTCTCAAAAGAACGAAGCTTGTTGAAACAGAGAGATATTCTGCGAACAATGGTGACAAAAATTGTGTGCCTCGGAATAGGGTGTGGTATAAAAATCCTTGTTAAAGTTTGATTTAAAAGAAATAAATAAATAAATAAATAAATAAATACATGAATAAAAATTATAACAATGGTAATAAATCTTGTGTGGACTTTAGAGTTTTCATGAACCACCATGGACTCTTATTTTCCAAACATCAAAGAAACTCGAAATCGGATTGAACCGAAAGCTGGGTATTCGTGTATCACCACGACTAGAAAAACTTCTAGTTAAAACACATTGTAAAACATTTGAGGGTCGGAGTCACACGTCGCATGAAACACCATGACTTGTGTGACATCCTTAGGAGTGCAACCATATTCTTTTCACAAAGAGAACATGGTCACGTTTGAAAACTAAAAGTTGTGATTTATATGGCGTTTAAAGTGGTGTGCTTTGGCTTAATAGAGTTCATGCCCTTTCCTAACTCTCTAGGTAAGCAACCGGGTCCCGTGTCTGATTAGGATTTATGCGCATTGCTTATCCTTAGGTTTTAATGACCTTGGTGTCAAGAGTTTCAGAAAACAAGCACGTCCCCCTTACAGTTTACAACATACCCGCCATAAAGAACCATCTTTAAGAAGAAGAAATATCAGAACACCACAATAAAAATCGATTATTGAAAATGTTTGAAAAATCTTGTTTTTAGGCATAAGCCTTGGACTTGGGTGTGCTTGTGTAACTGAAGTAATTGAATCATCAGTTTAATAGTAACAAGTGCTTTGAACAATCACATAAGGCCCACATAATTTTTATTTATGCAACCTAAGAAATTAAGCAAATAAACTATAACTAACTAGAACACTACGTCTAATGTCCTATCTTATCGTAACGGCTCTGATACCAATCTGTAACACCCTGGCTAAAGCGGAATACGCCCGAGTGTGACGTACAGATTGTCCAAAACACATGTGACACTATTATGTGACAATATTATCATTATTTCATTAACGATTCAAATAACAAGTACTTTTACAATTAAGTAAAATACAAGGACATAAACAAGTCAAACACTTTATTATTGGTAATCCTATGTCTAGTGTCTTCTCTTGTTTCATCCTCTAATAAGCATACCTGTAACATATGTATAAAATAAAGTCAACTAACTTAATAGTTGGTGAGTTCACACAATTTTCAGACAATATATAAAAACCATACAATTCCATGGAAACTCGTGAAAAGCAAATAAGGTCATTTCCAATTGGGATTGTGCACCAACGTACTCGGTTAATGAGGCCATTTTCCACTCATAACAACAAGGTATTGAGTGCAAAGGGGGGGCGTATGATCATACTATATTGAAGTAATCCATGAGCAAGTATTTTGAGCAAGTAACAAGTAACACACAAGTCCATGTAACGAATTGTAATTTGTAAGCAAAATCATAAATAGTTGGGTTTTTTAAGATACATATGTTACCCCCAAAAGTAATAAAAAGGTAAAAAGGGGGTGTGAGAAACCCACATTTGAAATTGGAAGGACAACTTGGAAACGAAACGGGAAGCGCGTTATATGAAACTAAACGTTCGAATCTCACGAGCTAAAATAATAAGAACACGAGAATTAATAACTAATTAATGGAAATAACATGTTGGGTTTAAAGTTCTTATATTATTGTTTGTATATATATATTTTTACACATTTTAACATATTTTTAATAATTAAGTCTAACGAATTTTAACAATTTATTATTATAATATTACTTATAAGATGAATATTGAATATAATAATGTTTACCAAATTTTAGCGTTACCGGTATGTTTTATTTATTATAAATGTTTGTCGGTTTAGAATTAAAGTTACAATGATATTATATATATATATATATAACATATTTATATAGTTATTTTACGCGTTGTAACGATCGGTTTGGGTTTGCCAAAGTTTGGTTCTTGGATGAAAATGCTAAAGTAATCTAAAACCATTTGTATTTAACTTAAAATGATTTATTTTTTTATAATAATTTTTATGAATTTTATATGAGTTTTATTAATAAAGAAAAAGGTTTAAAAAAACATAAATCCAATATGCACTGACCCAGGTTCGAATCCAGGTCCCTTGGACCACACTAATCAGAATCAACCACTAGACCAAACTTTTCTTCTTCCTCATTCAAACCCTAGATTCAATACTCTTAATCCATTCTATGTTTGTTCAATTTATGTTAGGGGTTTTATTAGTCGGGTTGAAACAGATCAAAAACTTATAATAATTACCTTGGATGGTTACGGGAAGGCGGTGAACGGAACTTGGCCGGAAACGTATGTGGTGAACAAATTAGTGATTATAAAGTGTTTGTATGTATAATTTTATGTTTGTAACCCGTTTTGATGAAGGTTAGGGTACTATTTATAGTGTCAATTGAACCCTTTGATGTTTAATACGAGTTATTGGAGAATTGAATTATAATCCGATCGGTTTGATGATTAATACGAGTTAATTGATGTTAAATGGTGAAATAAATCGCGTAATAAAACTTATAATTAGTGGAGAGATCGTTTGGGATGATTAACGAATCAAAATGGAGGTCAAACTTGGCTTTTAGATGGTCGCCGAAAATAATACGCCGCCGCCGACAGTGTTGTTGCCAGAAAAACGTGGGGAAGGAAAGGGGAG
>NW_027506728.1:35000-37389 GCF_021521415.1 Bidens hawaiensis
ACATTCGAGGTCAAATTGATGAATTTTTGAAGTTTTCAAAATCAATGAGTTTACTGAAAACGAATTCATCAATTATCACTGATTATTGGAAGAATTTTGCAATTCTATTGGTCTTCGTAATTGTAATTATAGACTTGATGTTTCTGCAAGAGTGAATTAGCTTATCTGTGATTAAAAATCAAGTTTCAGTTTCAAACATGGTCAACAGTTCCGTCTGGCGTATATGTTTTCTATTAGGCAGTTACACATACGTATAGTTTGAATGCATAAGGTGGTACAGTGCAAAAGTTGTTACGGCGCATAAGTAGTTACCCGTTATTTTCAAGCTATACGTTGGTGATACAAGTTTTGAAAGTTATCCGTTGAATCAATGTTATACGGGTAGCTAGGTTATATGTTTAAATCTAGGATATACGGTGGTTCTAGGTTATACGTTGTTTAGGTTACACGTTTGAAGGAACACATTTGGCAAGTGTTATACGTTTGTTCAAGGTTATACGATGATTCAAGGTTATACGGACAAAAAGAGTTATAACGTTTGAGTTTTCAAAAATGGAAGATTTGAATGCGTTTGTATCACATACTTCACCGATTATTCAGAACATAAACTTGGAAAATGAAATGGGCACTTCAAACTAGCCCCCGAAGCTGCTTAGAATGGAAGATTATTCTAACTGGGCCAATAAGTTTGAAACGTATGTACAAGCCGTGAATTATGATGCATGAGAGGCCGTTGAAGTTGAATACATCATACCGAAGAATGAAAATGGCACATGTTATTGGGTATCCCAAATTCCTGATGGAGACAAGACTAGTTTCATGCGTGAGAAAAAGATGATGAACCTATTTCAACAATCTATCAAATCTGAGATTTTTCAACTTCTGCAACATAATGGATCTTGTTATTCAATTCGGGAGGCACTTATGAACAAAGATCATGGGAATGCTGACATGAGAAAATCAAAGATGAATTTTATCAAAAAGAAGTTTGACATTTTCACCATGGTCAAAGGTGAAGCAATGCCTTAAATGATTGAAAGATATTATCATCTAGTGAATGAGATGAAGAGATTAGGAATCAACAAAGAAGATTTTGAGTATATTGTTAAGCTAGCTGATGCTTTGCTTGATGACTAGAGTACTTTTATTATGATTCAACAATCAAATCCAGTAGCTTATGCAAGACTCACTTTGGCTCGATTCATTGAGAAACTGGAGGCTCACGAACTTGAGTTGAGAAAGAAACAAAAAATGAAGAATTCATCTACTATTCAAGACATTGGTATGTATTTCAATTCTTCACAATTTGTGATTGCACGAAGTCAAAAGATTCAAACTGTGTATGTGATTAATAGCAGTTTTGGTGGAAGTTCTTCTCAAACCAACATGCCTCATTTCACAAATTCTTATGTTGGTACCAATGCTTCAACTGATGTTCCTGAAAAATCATCAAAGACAACAAGTTCATCTTCTGATGTTGTACAATGAAATATCGTTGTGACATTAAAAACAACAATGGACTTACTGTGGAGAATGTTCAAGAGCACATGGCATTTTTAGGTTATGTTTTGGAGACATATGAATGATTAATTGCTAGTCGTATTGGCAATTATAATATGACAAAATAATATTATAACCAAATTGACCCAGAAGAGATGAGATTTTGGACATCCGTTGGTGCATGGCGAGTGTGGTTAGGAGGGCTTAGAGATTTAGGGAAATAATGGGCAAAAATTGTCTGGATGGAACTACTGCTAAGCTGGGTTTTGACAAGTCAAAGGTTAGATGCTTTAGATGCAAAGAAAAAGGACATTTCAAGAGGGAGTGTACCAATCCTAAAGTTGGATATTCAACTCCTAATCCGTTTGGTGAGACTACAACCGACAAGCAATTTATCATCAAAGCTCACCATCACAAGCAGAAAAGAAACAAGATGCTTCTTCTTCAAATGATTGTCATGCTCAACTTGATGAGGGATTCAACTGGAATTCGGTGGTTCACAAGGCTAATGTGTTAGAAATTGTTGGTGAGTGCTCTCAAGAACAAGAGGACAAGATTGATGAAGAATTTGGAAATGTCACTGAAAGAGTGATTGATGCTGAAGAAGATATTTCTACTGAGGATTCTCCAAAGAGTTTTGAATCTATTCCCAATGAATTCTTTAAATCTTATTTACCACCTGATGTCTTTGAAAGTTTTGTAGGATGGTTCAATAGCGAATAAGTACCACACGGGAAGATAGATTTTGGAAGTCACGATGAGATAGAGGAGGAAACTAGTGAGACTGATGATTCATCAAAGAGTGAATCAAGTGACAAAACTGAGATGGCTGATCAAGAAGGAATTTCTATTGAGGATGATGATCCTATTCTTCAAGCTAACATGGCTG
>NW_027506729.1:0-44270 GCF_021521415.1 Bidens hawaiensis
AGACATGCTGAGGTCCACATATTCTTGTACAGTCAAAAGGGGGAATTTATATTTAGCGTGAGAGCCAAATGAATCGAAAGATTCATGTTTGGTTCAGGAAGGGATCATGGAATTTTTGAAATGAATGGAAAGTTAATCTACTTTCATTAAGTGATTTATTAGATAATCGAAAAAAGAGAATCTTGAATACTATGCAGCACTATGGGGTCACCCATCGGCTTGCGACCGCCTACCACCCACAGACTAGTGGGCAGGTGGAAGTGAGTAATCGGGGAATCAAGCGTATTCTTGAGAAACCGTTAGTTCGAATCGTCGGGACTGGTCCGACAAATTAGATGACGCTTTGGGGGACTTCTGTACAGCCTACAAGACTCCGACTGGTTCCACACTATTTCGGAATGATTTATGGGAAGGCCTGTCATCTCCCTGTTGAGTTGGAGCACCGTGCTTCATGGGCCCTTCAGAGGGTTAATCTTGATTTATCCGTCGTAGAGGGCAATCGTTTCCACCTGTTGCACGAGTTAGAGGAGCTCCACGATCACGCGTATGCACAGTCATTTAAGTATAAGGAGGCGGGCGAAAGAACTGCATGACAGAAAGCTGAAGGGTAATAAGCAGTTCAAGTGTGGGGATAAGGTCTTATTGTATAACTTCCGGTTTAGGTTATTCCTAGGAAAGTTGAAATCCCGATGGTTGGGACCGTTCACGGTCACTGAGGTATTCCCGTATGGCACTATTGAGATACAAGAACAAAGCGGGAAGTTTAAGGTGAATGGTCACAGGTTGAAGCATTACATAGGCGAGCCGATAGCTGATCAGACATTCGAGGTGTTCTATCTTGACTCATTCACCAAGGCGTAGACGTGTTGGATGCATCACTCGGGAGACAGCCCGAGTTGTAGAGTGTGTATTATGATTTTCTTTATAATCTGTTTTATTTTTATTATTTATAAAAACATAAAAATCAATAAAATCAAAAAAATTAAAAAAATACAAAAACACAAAAATATGTTTATTTCTTATGTTTTTGTTTTCTATGTTGTACGCCGCTACATGCGAGCGAGTTTGAGTTATTGCAGGTATTATTATGCGCATGGTAGCTTTGATGGCGTTTTGGAACTGGTTCTCCCAAGGTTGCGGCCGCGAATGAAATGCTATACGGTCGTTCGATTCATACACAGCTGATGAAGATTCTGCATATAAACCAGGGGAGTAACCCGTTCTCTATTTTATTTTTTGCTATTTTAAGTTTTAATTTTACTTTTTTTCTTTTCCTTGTTCTCATCGATGACGATTTCGTTCTAAGTGTGGGGATGTGAATTTATTTTACTTAGTTGCAGAAAAAAAATTAAATAAATAAATAAATAAATAAAGTTTTAAAGAAAAAGATGTCCATTGAAAATTGATTTTATTCTACATTAAGCAGGAAAAGATATTATTACCAATGTGTTAACGAACTCTCGGAACTTTTGAAATATATAATATAATAATAAAAGAAGGGATGGTTTGCATATTTGATTTGGGATGTCGGTAGGCCCCAACTAGCTTTAATAGTCCTCTTTTGCAGTTTTTATATATATAATAATTTGAAAAATGTTGAAAACGAATTTCGATGCTTTGGGAGGATTACCATAATTTGAAAATTTTGAGATGGTAAGAATTAAATGCACTCAAACCAACACACACCACATGTCCATATTTTTATGAGCTTAGAAATAGTTATATGATTTAGGGTGATATAAAATATTATAGAAAAAAAAGAGAAAAAAAAAGAAGTATGTTTTGAAAGTTATGTGTATTATCAAAAGTTGTTCAAGAAAAACAAATGCTTGTGAAGAAAGTTATGTATTGTAAAATGCCAAAGAAGCATTCTTTAAAGGTAGTAAAAGAGGCCAAAGATGAACATACTAGACGGGACTTAGAGTTTACATGTTACCTTGGGGATGGTGACTCTAAGGATACACTATTGGGGCTCGAAGGTTCTTAGTCAATAAATATCAAATTAGGAATTTATAGGACAAAGTCCAATAATATTTAGGAATAGCTCGTACGACCTCCACATGATCATTTATCCATCAAAATTTCACCGAGTGCATCTAATTCGTACTATCAACGAGTCCTTGGCTTATGGTGATTTATCGAACCAGTTTGCTTCGACTTTAGTCTTCTAGATCTCTTTGTCTGAGATGGGGAAGGTGTAGGCTTAATTTTTGGACTTAAAATGTTTAATGCAAAAGGGGGGGGGGGGGACTTGATTGGCTTGTGGCTTGGTTTAAGTGGACAACAATATCGGCAATCGCGGTCAATATGTCGAGCTGTTTCTTGTGCTTTAATAGTGATAAATAATCTAAGAGTTTGTTGTTTTTCACTCGGTTATGATCCTGTGTAGATTTCTTTTTCAGGGACAAAAAGTCTTAAGTGTGGGGATGTTTGATGTGTTGTAAAACACACATACTTTCCATACTTTTTATCATGTTTTAAGTTCTTAATTGTTTAATAAATAAGAGTTATAGATGGTTTTTGCATGATCTTACAAAGATTTATAATTGATTGTAGGTTTTGAGTTTTAATGGAGAAAAGTGTCAAGTTTGAAGACTCTAGGGGCCTTTTTGATCAAGATTGAATACTACAAGTCAACGCCCGACCCAAGCCCACAAGATCCAAGCCTTACATGCATAATATATTAAGTTAATAAAAAAAACCAAGCACCCTAGCAGCTCTACAATTCCCGATCAAAAATCAGCAAGGAAAAAAGAATTAGATTTTGTTTTTTGTGTGTAATTGGTCGGCCAGATTGGGAGTTTTCAAGGAGGCAAAAAGTGAATTTATTAATTTTCTGGCTGGGATTTATTCTCACACAAAAAGCAAGTGTGGTCAACAAACAAATAAAAAACCCTAACATCACCTACCTGTTCCGATCGGAACTGTTCCAGCCAAGAAGAGAAGAGAAAAATAATTTTTGCAAGCTTTGTGGCGGCTAGGAGAGGAAGGAGATCATCGAGGGACACTTGGTACAGCAGCTAGGGATCATATACATCAAGAAACTCAGCCATAACATTAAGTATTACATCCATAAACTTTGTGTTCTTGTTCAAGATTCATACTTGTTTATTTTGATCTTTAAACTTAATTTCTTTTGCAATTGAATTGAAGATTGACTTGTGCTTGACTGATATTGATTCTTGAATGAGTTTAATTATGTTTATGTCAAGTTTTATGATGTTTAAATTAAGTTTTTTCTGCTGTCCAAATAATATGTTAGGCTAAACTTGTTAGTTCTACCTAGGTTAGATGTTTATTGTTAGGTTTTAGTGAGTAATATGGATTGTTGATCATCATGACTTGATTTGTTAATGAAAAGTTTTGCTTAACATTAAATTAGATTGTGTTTAGTGGCTGTGTTTTATTAATTATACTCATATAACTCTCGCTTTGATTGATTGAATTGGTTTTGGTTGATTTTACCTTGCTTGAACTCTTTACTTTGTGTTTAGAGATTGTTTGCAGGAAGTACAACCATAGGGTTTAAGTGGGTATGTTAATTGATTAGATTCAGCGGGTGAACACCTTCTTAGAGACTGAGAGGTGATAGGAAGTAAGGTCGTTTCATAGCTTTTGCTTGTTAGGATTAGGATTGCGCGAGAGCGGGTTCGGTTCTTGTCGGGTTTGGGTTTGTTAGCGATTAGTTGATCTAGTTAAGTTAAACTATATTGTTCCTCTATCCTTGGTTGTACAGTATTCGTCTCCATTAGGGTAGTGTGTCGGTGATTCCGAGAGGAGAGTCAACATTAGAACACTTAACAATTCATTTCCTGGTTAGTTCTTAAAATCAATTAAGTGTAAGTTAGAGTTTGTTGGTGAGACCGAGAGGTGATCTAGCTTTCTTGAGTGAACCTTATATGTGTCTTCCTTAGAAACCGGTGTCGTGAGATTCTTCAATCCATTAGCTTATTATACTTTCAATATGATTCTTACCTAGGTAGACGTTTTCTCCAATTCAGTTAAGTCTCTAAGTTTTATCAAGTGTTTAGTTGAGTTGAGTTAAGTTAAGTTTAGTTAATTAATTTAGTTAAAGTAAGTTAGGTCAAGTAGTTAATTATTAAAAATCATTTAAATATTCTTAGGGTGAGTCTTGGATAGGGTTAAGTATTAAAAACGTTTTCATGTGTCCTTGTGTTCGATACTCGGACTTTCTTAGTTCTATACTATTAGGGATCGGTACACCTGCCGGTTTTGTGTGGTTTCTTTAAGAGTCTTCTTTAATAAATTTAAAGCTTAGTTGTGAGTTACTTAGAAAGAGCATCATTAGACACACATCACATACTCAATGTGATTAGTTAATACACTTACCTTAAGTGGTAAGTGTATGATATGTGTTAGTATGATATATGAAGTATGTATGCTATTGTAAAGATTGAAAGTATGTATGAAAGTTTAGAATTATAAAGATAAAGAAAGGTAAGGTATGGTTGTAAGGCAGAAAAGGGAACCGGAACCTAATAATTCTTGAGGAAGAAGGGAACTGAGCCCTATTAATACTCGAAGAAGAAGGGAACCGAGCCCTAATAATACTCGAGGCAGAAAGGGAACCGAGCCCTAATAATATTCGAGGAAGTAGGGCGAAATGCTCTTTAAAACGTAAGGATTATTAAGCATGTATTAATAGACTAAAACAAGAAAGTATGAAAGAAAGAAAGTACGTAAGTAAAATAGAATGAAAGTATGAAAGTATAAAGTATGAATGAAAGTATGCATGTATGAATGAAGTTTAAGCATATTAAGAAAGTAATATGTGTCTTCAGATACATGAAAGTAAGTTTGGTGAACGTATTGTATGTTTCCTGATTAACTAGGACTCACACAGCGTAGCTGACTTTTAGTATGCACGCATGTGAGTAGAATGAGACAGCTGGCTTAAAGAGGGGGCACATGGCAGAGGAATAAAAGAGGTTGGCACCTAAAGATTTTTTATTTATGATGTTTAAACTCAAAGGCATGTTTGTTATTGTTTAAATTCTAAGACTTGTGTAATGAATGGTTGACATTTATATATTCCGCGAAAAGTTTTAATTAACTATGGTATTTAGAACTGTGTTTATGAGTAAATCCAACGTCCAAGTAGGGCACCGGGATCGGGGCCTTACATATCTTATAGTCACGGCTGTGATACCAATCTGTAACAACCCGACTAAAAGTGACCAAAGAGTAAAAAAAAAGGTTGTGAGAAACTTACATTTGAATTTGGATGACAACTTGGAAACAAAACGAAAAGCCTTGGACTTGTGTGTGCTTGTGTAATTGAAGTAATCGAATCATCAGTAAAATAGTAACAAGTAAGTGCTTTGAACAATCAAATAGGACCCACGTAATTTCTTATTTGCAAAAGAACTGATAATTTGAATCATCAATGAATTAATGATAATATTGTTACTTAATAGTGTCACATGTATTTTGAACAATCTGTACGTCACACTCGGGCGTATCCCGCTTTAGCCGGGGTGTTACAAGGGTTGTTTCTCCCAAAAACCTCGACGTCTAACCTTCTTTTTTCTAATCTTTCTAAACAACCATTGTAAGATGAGTTATCATGAATATACAATTATATTATTGCTACTAACTGTTGGAAGTTTAAATTGTAAGCGTGTGAATGAATGTCAAAGTGGTTAAAGTTTGTCCCACATCAGGTTGGGAACAAATGAAGAGTGGTTTATTAGGTATAGCTTTTACTACTCATTTGAAGCTTTATGATATGTTTTACCACAAGTCCTACCCGTGCATAGGGGGGTTGCAAATTTTGGGTTTCTGGACCAGAAATTCTTCGAACTCGTGCATGCCCGCATGTCCCGTGAAAAAGAATGCAGCTCCAGAATCCCAGGCCTGCGTGAGGCAATTTTTTGCATTTGTTTTTTAGATTCATTTAATAAATTTTTGGTTAGTGATTATTAATGATCATTATGATTATTATTTTTTTCTGTTTTATGGTTTTGTGGCTATAAAACTAAAACCAATGCATCAGTTCAAAACACACCAAAACACATAGCTCTCTCTTCCTCCCTATTGCAACATCATTACGGTTTCTTTTCAGGCAAGTGATCGAGTCCGGTAGTACAATGTTGCTACTTTGAACCGACGTACCGTGGGAACAAACCGCGAATCTGTTTAACTGAATTGTGTCAAACACAAGCCCGTTTCACTGTTTCTTGTTCTGTTTGTTTCTTGTATCAGGTTTTATTATACAGGATTACTAACAAACTTAAAAAATTACTGATTATTCATATATTTTCGTTTCAGAATGGAACCCCAACCCATGAGCACTGTCGTCTCTGCAATCATGACTTCTGTTGTTGCCGTCATAACCGGTTTGTTTACATCACTACCTAATGCAGTCACGTCTCATGCTGAGAAACCGAAAACATTCAGCAATGTTAATTTAAAACAGTGGCAACAAAAGATGTTCATTTATCTGACCACTTTGAACTTTGTGAGGTTCTTGACTGAAACCGTTCCCCCAAGTTAATGAAAGGGAAATGAAAACTCAATCAGTGAGCGCGTTTCAGGCTTAGAATCATTTGGATTTCTTGTGCTGGAATTATGTTTTAAATGGTATGGTGGATGCACTCTATAACGTATATTGCAAGGCCAAGACTACCAAAGAATTATGGGAGTCTTTGGACCGCAAATACAAAATGGAAGATGTCGGTACCTAGAAATTCGTGGTTGCTAAGTTCTTAAATTTTAAAATGATACACTCAAAATTATCATGAGCCAAGTCCAAAAGTTGCAATTATTCTTCACAAATATATACGGAAGGAATGCCACTTAGAGAGACATTCCAAGTTGCTGGTATTATTGAAAAGCTACCACCATTGAAGATCTTGTTTTCATCTCCGTATTGAAGAAGATAACAAAATTGCACAAAAAAGGATTAATGGTCCTGGAATAGCAAAGGCCAATGTTGTTTAACATGGCCAATCTTCAAAGGGTAATAAAAACGGTGGAAAGAAGAATTATGGGAAAGGCTCCAACCTTGGTCCTAAGGGGGAGTTGGGAAGAGAAGTTCCAAGAAACTTGTTATAATTATGGAAAGCAAGGCTATAGGGCCGATGAGTGTGGCATCCAAAGTAAGAAAATGCTCTACAAGTGAACATGGTTCCGTTGATAACCTTGTTGCTATCATCACGGACCTCTCGATTATGGTCACCGAAGTTAACTTGGTTGGGCAAAATAACAAGGATTGGTGGGTCGATACGGGGGCTACCCGTCATCTGTGCTTTGACCAAAGTCTCTTTAGAACTTTCAAGGAGGTGACTAATGGATAAAAGGTTTTTATGAGAAACTCCACCACGGTCAAAGTCAAAGGCGAGGGGAATGCGGTTTTGAAGATGACTTCGGGAAAGGAACTCACTTTGTCAAATGTGTTGAATGTTCCTTTTTTTCAAATGTGTATCTTGTGTCGGGGTGGTAGTTGAACAAATTTGGTTTCCAATTGGTGATTGAGTCTGATAAGGTCGTGTGAACCAAAAATGGTTTGTATGTTGGTAAGGTTTATGCCCTCAATGATATGTTCAAGTTAAATGTAACTTTTTTTAATGGAACGAATGAAAACGCTACTAGTTTAGCTTAATTGCTTGAGAATTCTAATGTTTGGCATGGTAGACTAGGTCATGTTAATTGTAGTTCCATTCAACGTTTGATAAAACTTAATTTTATACCAACATAAGATATCGACTCAAATATTAATGTGAAACTTGCGTCGAAGCAAAACAAACGAAATCGTCATTCAAAAAGATTGAAAGATTCACCGAACCCCTCGAGATGATTCACACTGATGCTTGTAATCTAAATGCAATTCCTACTCATGGTGGGAACAAGTACTTCATCATGTTCATTGATGATAGTGAAAGGTATTGCTACGTGTACTTACTTAAGAGTAAAGATGAGGATATTGACAAGTGTGTCATAAAGGCGGCGTTTTTATCAAAGACTGAAATTTGATACCAAAGTTTGCTAAATTTATACAAGACTGGTGTTCCATGTTATGATCGTAATATGTGTTTCTTTTGTTTTTATTTTAGCTATTTTTGTTTTATTTTTACTTAAACTTTATTTTCATCTTGAAACTACTCTCCTCGAAACAAGTGTTAAAATTATTTTTTGACGTGGTTAAACTCTTTTGGGCATTGAAAGTTTGCTGGTTATACTAGAACTTGGCATTGGGCTCTTTGATTCTTCTTGGGCTCGTCTGGTTGGGTTTCGTTTTGGTCCTTATGGGTTCTCGGCCCACAATACTGATGGTTGGGCTCTTCTGGTTGGGTCTTTGTGGGTTCTCAGCCCACAAAGCTTGGAATATAAATAGATTTCTTAACTTCAATTATTGTTATCACTTTCAAAATCAGTCTCTCTCTATAAACCCACCTGGCCGGAAAACCCTAATCTTGATATACTAATAGAACTCATTCTTGCTTGGTGCTCTTTGATTCAATTACAGGTACTGAACACAGGAATGTCTTGCTTGATTTTTCTGAGATTGATTGGGATGTGTTCTTTAGGCTGGATGGAATCTAGTTGATGATACAGATGTTGGTTATGTGTTCTATTAGACATTTGATCGAAGCTCGTTATTGTTTGATGTTAGGAATACTTTGCAGGTTTATCGTTAATGGAGATATCAACCAGTTGGAGGAGATGACGCGGGGTTCTAGGCTGAATTCAAAGGGTCTATTTTCTCGTTGATGGTTTGACCGAAAATACTTGATCAAACCAAGAGTTCTCGGTTGACTTTCGTTGACTGAGATCTCTCATTAGTGACCGAGAAGGCAATGTTCCTGGTAAATTTGGACAGAAAACTCTTGTTCTCGGTTGGTCTGGACAGAGAACATCTAACCTTGACTGAGAACTCCATTATTTGACCGAAATCCACCTGTGTGGGCAGAAAACTCAAATTTTAGACCGAAATCCATTATAAAACATTATATGTTTCATCTATGGTCCCTCTAATATGTCTTTGTCACAACTGATTATAAATGTTTGAGAAATTATTAATTGTGCCCCTGAACTTATGATTGTCATTCAAGTTATGTAAATTTTTGCTAACTTGACTCGTTTGTTGCAGTAATGGCTGATCAGGCTCCACTAAAGTTCGTTGACACTCACAATATTGCTGGATACTTGTTTGATCCTCCTCCAGCTCACAAGGAGTTCAAGTCCATGATCGTTGGCCTCAATATTTGCATGATTTCTCACGCTTTATGAGAAAATCATGTCATTTGATAGAAAATGATCACGGACTTCTGGAATAATGCTTCCATCAACCAACGGGGAACAGGTGGAACTGTTACTATCGATTCCAAATTTTAGAAGAAGCCGGCCGTCATCTCGGAGGCCATTATACGTGACGTATTGCTATTTGGGGATCAACCTGATTACCCAACTGTGACACTCGTCAATTTCAGGTTAACTCCGTTAATCCAAACTCCGTCAATTCAAACTTAAGATCACTTGATCTATAACGCACATCTCATTTCATTTAAAATAGAATTTTAAATGACGCTTGACAGTTACTACATGTGTAGTCTTTCGGGATTGCACCGAAACGCAAACGAGTTGACGCCAATCAATAGTGAATAAACGAAAAACATCCAAAAAATAATTATGTGATAATTATGTGTTAGGCTTATGTGTTATTTGATAAAATTGTTTAAAACGTTAACTCAAGATGCAAACAAGTTACTTTAGGCAAGAAAAGTATTAATTAGAAGTTGAGGGGCCTTGATGTAACATGCTATTATTTAATAATAACGAAACCCTAGATCTCTTTCTCCCCTCTCTCTTGCGATCGGCAGCCACACCCACACCCATATCACCTTTGTTTGATCTTGTTCTTCATAATCGGAGCATCCCACACTCGTTTCTAAGCATCTCTCACCTTTCTCTTGGTTGTTTCTGCGTTTTTAAGAACGCTAGTGAGGATTTTTCTGTGACGCGCATCCTTTGGTTTACTCATTTTTGGAATTCTTCGCAAACAGTAGCCGAGGCGGGCGCGCGGTATTGGGTCATGCATTACTTTGAACGTTACTGTTTATGCAAACTTGTTTTAAACTATTATTATTGGGTTTTTAAGTCGTCCTGCGTGACGCAACTTTTGGTTAAAGGTTTTACGCTTCCGCATTTGTTTACACTTAAATGTTTTCGTGGATTGGAACTCGGAGCTGTGGTGTTTGCCCTTAAGATATGGAGGCATTACTTGTACGGTACCAAGTTTACCATTTACACCGACCACAAGAGTCTCCAACATATCTACGATCAGAAGGAGCTGAACATGCGACAGCGTCGTTGGGTCGAGCTGCTTAAGGATTATGATTGTGCCATCAAGTACCACCCTGGCAAGGCCAATGTAGTGTCCGACGCTCTCAGCAGAAAAGAAACCGATAAATCTAGGCGAGTGCGAGCATTACAACTTACGATTCACGCCAACTTACCCGATCAAATTCGTGATGCGCAACTCGAAGCCTTGAAGGATGATAATCTTCCATCAGAACTCATGCGGGGCATGAACAAGCAACTTGAAACCAAATCGGACGGGGTCCGATATTTCGAAAACCGGATTTGGGTTCCGCGATACGGAGAGTTGAGAACTCTAGTGATGGACGAAGCACACAAGTCCTGATATTCCATCCACCCCGGCTCAGATAAAATGTACCATGACTTAAAGGCACTTTACTCGTGGCCAAACATGTAAGCCGACATTGCCACCCACGTGAGCAAATGCTTGACTTGTGCAAGAGTCAAAATAGAATATCAAAAACCATCTGGTCTGCTACAGCAACCGGAACTTCCAACGTGGAAATGGGAACACATTTCAATGGATTTCATCACGGGATTACCCAAAATGCCGACGGGATGCGATACCATCTGGGTGATCGATGACAGGTTGACTAAGTCTGCACACCTCTTAGCAATCAAAGAATCGGACAAAATGGAAAGACTGACTCGCATCTACATGAAAGAAGTAGTGTCTAGACACGGAGTGCCTGTCTCAATCATTTCTGATCGAGATTCTTGTTTCACTTCGAACTTTTGGAAGTCACTACAGAGTGCACTAGGCGCCCGCCTTGATATGAGCACAGCCTACCATCCTCAGACGGATGGGCAAAGTGAGCGCACTATTCAGACCTTGGAGGACATGTTGCGCGCATGCGTGTTGGATTTCGGAAAAAGTTGGGAACCTCACTTACCTTTGGTAGAGTTTTCGTATAATAACAGCTACCACGCAAGCATTAAGGCAGCGCCGTTTGAAGCGTTGTACGGATGGAAGTGTCGATCACCTCTCCTGGGCAGAGGTGGGTGATAGCCAGATCATTGGTCCGGAACTAGTACTCGAAACCTCTGAAAAGATTGTTCAAATCCGCAACCTTATGGCAGCAGCACGAGATCGCCAAAAGAGTTACGCTGACAAGCGTCGAAAGCCTCTTGAATATCAAGTGAACGACCAAGTATTACTCAAAGTCTCACATTGGAAAGGTGTGGTTCGCTTCGGGAAGCGAAACAAACTCAACCCACGATACGTTGGTCCCTACCGGATAACTGAGCGCATTGGTCCGGTGGCGTACCGACTGGATTTACCAACAGAACTCAGTGGCGTACACAATGTATTCCATGTATCCAACTTGAAGAAATGCCTTTCCGATGAAACCCAAGCAGTCCTTTTGGACGAATTGCAAGTTGATGAACAACTACGCTTCATTGAAGAACCAGTCGAAGTTTTGGATTGGGAAACCAAAACACCCAAGCACAGCAAGATTCCAATCGTTAAGGTTCGTTGGAACTCGAGACGTGGACTGGAGTTCACGTGGGAACGCAAGGATCAAATGATGAAAAAGTATCCTCACCTTTTAGAAGGGTTGACCAAACACCGAAAACCGCGAAACCCGTCAAACCGTCAGAAATCACCTGAGGTATGAATTAAATTTCGGGACGAAATTTCTTTCTACTACGGGATGATATGACAAACTGAAAATTTTTCTTGCTTTTTCAGACACTCATCGCGACTTGACTCAAATTTTCGGGACGAAAATTCTTTAACATGGGAATGATGTGACACTCGTCAATTTCAGGTTAACTCCGTTAATCCAAACTCCGTCAATTCAAACTTAAGATCACTTGATCTATAACGCACATCTCATTTCATTTAAAATAGAATTTTAAATGATGCTTGACAATTACTACATGTGTAGTCTTTCAGGATTGCACCGAAACGCAAACGAGTTGACACAAATCATTAGTGAATAAACGAAAAACATCCAAACAATAATTATGTGATAATTATGTGTTAGGCTTATGTGTTATTTGATAAAATTGTTTAAAACGTTAACTCAAGATGCAAACAAGTTACTTTAGGCCAGAAAAGTATTAATTAGAAGTTGAGGGACCTTGATGTAACATGTTATTATTTAATAATAACAAAACCCTAGCTCTCTTTCTCCCCTCTCTCTTGCGATCGGCAGCTTCACCCACAACCATATCACCTTCGTTTGATCTTGTTCTTCATAATCGGAGCATCCCACACTCGTTTCTAAGCATCTCTCACCTTTCTCTTGGTTGTTTCTGCGTTTTTAAGAACGCTAGTGAGGATTTTTCTGTGACGCGCATCCTTTGGTTTACTCGTTTTTGGAATTCTTCGCAAATTGTAGCCGAGGCGGGCGCGCGGTATAGGATCATGCATTACTTTGAACGTTACTGTTTATGCAAACTTGTTTTAAACTATTATTATTGGGTTTAAGTCGTCATGCGTGACACAACTTTTGGTTAAAGGTTTTACGCTTCCGCATTTGTTTACACTTAAATGTTTTCATGGATTGAAAACTTTATTTATGGTTTGATTATAACTAATGATTCCGATCCTGTTAGTTCACACCCTCTGACGGTAAAACTCCGTTAGTGAATTTTGAGGGTGTGACACCAACTGAATACTCAACTGCTGTTGTTACTGAGGTATTGATGAGAATGGGTTACGAGGGTTCTTATCCTCCTTCAATCAAGAAGCTTTTTCACCCATACCAGAGATTTTTGATACACACATTCTTTACTTGTGTGTCGGGTCGAAAAGAGGGATCTGATGAGATTAGCCACACCCAAATGTCTGTGGTAGTTGCTCTGATCATGGACTGGAACTACAACTATTCAAAGTTCGTGTTCGATGAGATGATGAGTAATTTGAAAGGGAAGAAGAAAGAGATGTTCCTCATGTATCCCAGGTTCCTACAGATGGTCTTCAATTCACATTATCCTGATCTTGCAAGATCTGTAGAGACACCGGATATGAAGTCAATGGGACCCAACTCCTTTGGGTTTATGAAACAGTCAAGGAAAGGGGCGAAAGTTGTTTACCAGGGTCTTCACGATCTGGTTAAGTTTGGCCGTCTTGCTGAAACAGAGACTGTACTAGTTAGAGCTCAAATTGCTGAATAGCATGTGATGCCAGTTCAGAGGCGTACTGCTACACTTGAGATCAGTTCTGATGATGAAGATGAGGAGACTAATGTACAACATATAGTGTCTGAACACCGTGAAACGGAGACTGCTCCGTCTACTGAATAGTTACAAGATTTTGAGAAGTTCAAAGAATTACTTCAGTCAACTTTTTTGAAGCCTCCTCAATAAGTTGCTGAAAATCAAGATGAAGACATTCCAGAAGTATCAGACGTTGATCTTATTCCTTGCAAAATAAAAAAGAAAGATCCAAGACCAGGTGTTCTGATCTCTGAAACACCAACAACAACACCAACACCAACAACAAGCCAACAATAACAACCACATCAACGTGAGTCGGATGTTCCTGAGACTCATGTTGACCCTAGTCCATCCACTGTTGAGCCTCAAACTCAAGAACAAATTTTGATGACATTGCTCATGAGTTTGACTTTGAGGCCGATATTCCACATACTGATGCCCCATCTGGATCATCTGACCCAACCAATCAGGGTCAGTCAAGCTCTAGTGCCTCCGAGAAGCTTGCTCAGATTCTCGCCATGTAAGAAACTTATTTGCAAAATATAGGAAAGGGGGTTGTACTTGAAGATGCTCTCGTTGACGTACAAGCTCTGCAACGTCGAGTTTTTGAACTCAAACAAGATTCAGTAGTAAAATATGTGCGTATTCAAGAACATGAAACTAGCAACTCTGATAAAGATTCCAAGATCAAAGAGCTTCAGTCAAACATGGGAGGCCTAACAGCTATGTATCTAGATCTCTAACAGAAACTGATTCAAAGATTTGGAGACGAATTCAAGGGCAGTGAAGAACAAGTTAAGAACCCAACTACTTCTGAACAATGTGGGAGCTCCAGCGCACAAACTTCTGCACATGCTAACGCTGCTGAGTCACTGGAGCACTATCTTTCAATTCCACCAAAAACAGCTGAACAATTGGAACGCATTCAAAAGAAACTCCCCGTAATGAAGAATTTTAATCAAAACGTTGAATCGTCCGATCATCCATACAGGCTTATTGTCACTTTTCCAAAAGGATTTTCAGATAAATATGGTGATTGTTCTGGAGTCATGTCATGGGGATTTGATGCTGAAAAGAACATGTGGTGGGTTAAACAAAAGTCTGGGAATACTGAGTACTATAAGGAGATGAAAGACTACGGATCTTGGACGAAGGTAGATCTCAGCGACCTGATCAACGCTCCATTCCACAACCCAACTCATGAGAAGCGAGCTACTGATTTCTGGAACTTTCTACGACGTCAAGTCGATACTGGGTTTCTAAACATGAAGACCGCTAAGTCATTTTTGAAGAAGGCTAAGGGGGTTAGGGATCCACGGATAGGAAAGACCATGGTAAATGTTATGTGGCCTGCCACAAATATGGCTACTCATATTATTGTGCCTAACCCCATTCCAGATGGTACCCTGGATAATTTGAGGTTATGGATGTATGATAGTGAGACTGCCACCATTGTTATACGTTTACAGAAGGGTAAAGGGCATTTCAGGTTTGTTGATCCGAGATATTTGCTTAATTTTGGAGAAAGAGATATCAAGACCCTCAGCAAATTTCAAATCATGGCTGAACCAATTTTTGAAACGGCTGCAAAGGAATAGACCAGTATGGCGGCTTCCATTATCAGAACTAGATTTTGGGAAGGTGGTTTGAAGGATGCGGATATCGATTACATGGAGCACGATTAAGAATGAAGCTACAAACCAAGGGGGAAATTGTTGTGTCTACTTTTGTTGGTTTGTACTTAGTTATAATTCAATGTAATTCGTGTTTTGGACTGTGTATGTAAACCGAGATCCTTTATGGATCTTGGTGGGCTTTGGGCTTGTACTGGGCTTGGTTGATAGCTACCATATATATATATATATATATATATATATAGAGAGAGAGAGAGAGAGAATATGTACATATGGTTTAGGTTGGGCCGTTCACGTTGTTGTTAGTTGAACGAGTATTGTAATCAGGTGCTTAAGCATCTGATGTTAATATAACGTGTGTTTTGAAGCATCCCATCGTGTTCTTTACGTTTGTGCTTGTTTGTCTTGAATCACCTTACGTTATATTCCGCAATATCGTTGAGGTGTGTTGATATCATATTGAAAGATCCGTCTTTGGGGCTTACGGAGTTGTTTTAAGTCAATCCCACTACGTGAACAAAGTTTTTGAGTAGTTTACTACGAACGACTCTAATGTAGCTAGAACTCCCATTGACACAAGTCAACATCTAGCTAAGAATAGAGTTGAACCCATTAACCAGTTGGAATAGAATTATCAGCAGCTTGTTGTATCTTATGAGTTGCACTAGACTAGACTTAACATATGCTTTGAACAAGCTAAGTAGATACATGGGTAACCCAAGTTCAATTCATTGGAACTATGTGATTCGGTTTCTTCGGTACCTAAGATACACTCGAGAATACGGGTTACATTATAAAAGATATCCAACAGTTATCGAAGGACACTGTGGTGCAAATTGGATATCCGACACGAATGATTCATGAAACAAGTGGTTATGTATTCACACTTGGATGTGCTACTATATCTAGGAAATCGTCGAAGCAAACGGATATAGCAAGATCCACGATGGAATCAGAATTCATCGCCCTGGATAAAGTGGGCGAAGAGGCAGAATGACTGTCAATTTGTTGAGGATATACTAAGATGGCCTAAACCGGCATCAGCCTTTTGTATACATTGTGATAGCTAAACGGCAATTGGCAGAGCTCATAGCACAATGTATAATGGTAAGAACAAACATATTATACGTAGACATAATACGGTATGATAACTAATTTCTACTGGAATTATCACTGTTGATTACGTGAAGTCAAAGGATAATATTAAGGATCCGCTAACAAAAGGCATAAGTAAAGAGTTAGTTCAGAAGTCGTCCATAGGAATGGGACTGAAGCCCTTGAAAAATTAAAGTTTATACGAAGGAAACCTAACTCAACGGACTGGAGGTCCCAAGAATTGAGTTCAATAGGAAAACCTATATGCATGAATTAGTGTGGTCATTGTGGGAAGGGGGTAACTCTACATATTTAAGAGGGAGTTTACTACATGGCTAGGTAAACTTCCTAGTCCATTCTTAAATTGACAAGTGTGAGGCTAAGCATAAAGCTTTTAATGATTAGACCAAGGTAGTCATACATGATGAATCACCTATGTGAGAGAGAAGTGGGGTCGCTTTGAATGGTGTTGTTGGGCACAATACTTAATAGCTCTTGCAGAATCAGTCTAATGTTCATGACAATAACGAACATAACTATGAGGACTTGACTTTGTCAGGGAGAGTCTTGTGTAAAGTTTATTGGCGTCTACACAAACGACTAACGAGTTCAAAGACATCGCTATCTACTCAGAGCCAGTGGGCTAAGTACGCTTCATAAGCAAAGGTTCAAATGGTAACATCTACCTATTGTTTGCAAGATTCAGCTGATTAAATCTAATCGGAATAATGTTGATTTGATCTCCATTCATGTGGGGGATTGTTGGAAGTTTTAAGTGTAAGTGTGTGAATGAATGTCCAAGTGGTGAAAGTTTGTCCCACATCGGGTTGGGAACAAATTGAAGAGTGGTTTATAAGGTATAGCCTTTACTACTCATTTGAAGATTTATGATATGTTTTACCACAAGTCCTACCTGTGCGCAAGGGGGGTACAAATTTGGGTTTCTGGACTAGAAATACTTCAACTCGCGCGTGCCCACACGTTCCGCGAACTCGAAAGCAGCTCCGAAAACCCGGGCTCGCGTGAGGCAATTTTGCATTCATTTTTTAGATTCATTTCATAACTAAACTGTAGGTCAATGATTATAAATCATCATTATGATGATTATTATTTTCGGTTTCAACTGCTGCACCAATGACCATTATTTAAATTTTATTACACTTTAGTGATTATTATTCAGTAATGATTTCCAGTTATGACTTTGTGGCTATAAAAGCATAAGCAATGCATTAACTCAAAACACACAGCTCTCTCTTCCTCTCTGCTACAACATCATTATGGTTTCGTTTCGAGCAAGTGATCAAGTCCGACAGTACATTGCTACCGCTTCGAACCGGCGTACCATCGGAACAGACCACGAATCTGTTTAAGTGAATTGTGTCAAACACAAGCCCGGTTCACTGTTTCATATTTTGTTTGTTTCTTGTTTCGAGTTTTATTACACAGGATTAGTAACACTAACATATTAGATTAAATAATACTTATTAAAACTTTGAACTATGACATTCATTTAGAACTTTAGTATAACATTACAATAAACCTTATATTCATTTAAGAAAACATTACATTTTGTGAGTAACCCTCATATTCATTTAAAAAAACACTACATATGTATTAGTGTCGTTAAATTCATTTCATATTTGATTTTGCTTCTAAACCAAATTATGAATGTATCATGAGTATATTGTTGTTTTTAATCAAATAAATTTAGATATTATTTGTAAACCTATCTTTTACGTTTTGATCACTTCATTCATAAATATACGATTTATAAATATGATGTTTCTGAAATAATAAACCCAAGTACTATCTTTTATGTGCTTATTTGCCTTTCCTGTTTTGACAAAATCTTACAATTCCACCACTCGTTTATTGTAGACGTTCTCCAGACAGAAAATGATCCTTCTATAGAATATGCAACAAACAGTTGAAATTGATTTTGCATATATGTATTGGAAAGAAGTTGAAAGAGGGCACAAAAGTTAACGTAGAAGGCGGTTTGCACTGACTTTGCAGGACTGGTGAGGGCCGGGTTCACTTCGTCAAGTTGGAGGCACTTTAGTGGCCCCTAAAATTACTTTCACTTGTTACTTTATATTATCATCATTCAGATATATACATGCAATATGTAATCGAAATATTTATATATGTAGTATATTAAATAGTTCTTTTTATTTCAATTTTTTAATAACAAATATGTGTTTATGTGATGAGGCGTTTTATTTCTTTCAACAAGTAACTCTTTGCGGTGGCAGATCTACAGTAGTAATGGGTGGTTCCCTGGAATCACCCGAGTTTCGAAATAATAGTGTATGTATATATAGAAAATACTAAAGAAACCACCTTATAAATTAGGAAGGAACCACTAAATTTATATCTGAAGCGTTAGTCCAGCCGGTAGATTGGTGGTTTTGAAACCTGGAGGTCACAGGTTCAATTCCCGTCTCTAGCTTAATTGTTTTGACTTTTTTTTTACTAACTCAACCTTATAATAATTAGGGTTTTATAATTAACACACAGATACAACAGCGCCTCCCTCCCCTGACCCTCTTCAAACCTACCAGTCGTCCCCATCCAGCCGTTCTCCGACCACCGCGGCAGCGCCGCCGCTTTTTCGGCCGACCAGTACACTCATCATGCCTTCTACTCTTACTCGAAGCTCGATTGCTCGAATCCTCCCACTTTGAAGTTAAGTTTACATTCATTGTTAAATGTTAAATGTTCTTGACTTCTTGTTAATTGTTCTTGTTTGTTTACTACTTAATTGTTAATTTGTATGTTAAATTTAGTTTTAGATTGTTGGTTTTAATTTGTTAGTTTTTGTTAATTTCTTATTTTTTAGTTTGTTAACAAGTTTCTTTACCTGCGGTCGACGCGCGGGGAGTCATAAGTGTTACATAGTGCACCGGGTAATCTAGTCATACCATGAGCTCTTTCACCCATACACAAGTTGTAGATAATGCAATGGAAGTATTAGAAAAATATACTTATGTTGAAAAGCCTAGTCACATTAGGACCTACACCTATAGTTTGGTAGATGTTGACAATCATCATCAAGCCTTGAACCTGCAACTTTCCCTTATTTTTACAATACCCATATAATGCATCATCATCAAAGTTCCAAGTAATATCTAAACATTCTGTTGAGATATTTTAAAAATACACCAGATTTAAAAGTTATGTTGATGGAATAGACTAATTCACCAACAAATGGAGCAATAATGTTATTAATCAAATATATAAATTCAGTGTCATAGTGTATGAAATCATTTCAAATTATCCACGGATTTCAATTAAATTTAGCCCACTAAAAGTATAATGAGATGACATAGATGAACTTTAATGACGATGTCTCTATTATTATTTTATCGTATTTTTATTACATAATGAACTTTGCCCGATCCATCGAATCAACCCGAACCTCAAACCGACCCGGATTTTTTTATACCCGACTCTATGAAATTGAAGAATCTAATAGTAGTGCACCACCTGAAAAAAATTCTTTGATCTGCCACTGACTATGTGGCAATTTGTCTAGAACTTATTTTTAAACTTCTGGTTGTGTGTTAAGCACTTACATAAGCATTGAGGAAATCGGTTCGGATTAAGTGGGATTGGTAATTGATGACGGCGTAGCCTAAGCTTCAAAGCTAAAGCATTAGTAAACATTTCGGATTAAGCACTTCAAGAGCTTGATCACTTCCTCATCTATGATGTGTTGTGAATAGTAAAGTTGAAACTTTATATGTAAAATAGGTATGAAGATTGGACACATTCAAAGATGAGTGTTCTCCCAGAAAAAACGAGACTAGGTGTAGTTTGGTTTTTAAGATATAAATTATATGTAGTATGTGAATCACATCTGTAGACCTCTATAAAAGGAGAGGTGGCCCAAATGTCGAATGTTTGTAATAATAAGACTGTTTCTTTTTAACTTCTGCAGACTGATAAAATAAACTGATTTTTTTAAACTTAAAAGAATTTTTGAACATTGAAACCAAAACCTAGGACTTTCCAATACGAGTTCCCAAAGGCTATATACACTGATTTCAAATAAAAAAAAATTGAAGGCTGTTAGGTAGCGTTTGTTATGCGGTAATCACAGAGCGAATGAAATTATTCATTTCTTTGGAATGAAAAAGTGGTATTTGTTTGCTTAATGGAATGGAATCATCCATTACATATGGAATCCCATTCCATCAAAATCATTAATCCCCCCCCCCTCTTTTTTTTCCATTTCATTCCTCCTTCACCTTACTTTCTCAACAACACCACCACCTAACAACAACAACCACCACCACTACCATAGCCACCACCGTTGCCGCCACCACTAGCACCGCCGCCGCCACCACTACCATTGTAACCACCACAACCATTGTTGTCGTAATCACCGCAACCGTTGTCACCATCGCCGCCTGACCATCACCGCCACCACCATTGTCGTTTCCTGACCATCCCCACCTTACCTCCACCACATTCGCCGCCACCTTACCATTGCCATCACTACCAATTCTTGACCACCGCCTTTGCCGCCTGACAGTTACTACCACCACCGTCGCCACCACCATTTTCGTCGCCGAAGTTACCACCACCACCATCGCCATTGCAGTTTTTGGATACCAAACGACATTAACTAATAATTCATTTCATTCACATAGGTTAACTAAACAAAAAAAATGTATGGTAACGATCCATTCAATTCCCTTGTTCATTCAATTCCTTCTCCCATTCCATTTCCCCTTCATCCCATTACCTCCAACCAAATATACTCTTAATGTCGCTTACAATCAGCATCAAAGTTTAAAAGACACGACATGCCATGATGGAGAGCATCAAGGATAAGAAGTAGCGAAGTTCGGTACATCAAGTTTATGCCTCGAGTGTTGAATTTCAATTGGTGGAGTATGGGTTGGGGAGGGGCGGCGCTTGAAGATTTGTGACAGCTGATGGAATAGCGGTGGTGACTAGGGTTGATAGTCTGTAAAGGGGAGCGATAGTTTATGAGTTTAGTGATGTATAATAACTTATGCATCTTTTCGGTGCTAAAATAACTCCAAATAAGCGTATATCGGCAATAATATTAGAATAAATAACTATCACTGTTTATAATTTCTATCTCTAGGTAAATATAACCTTAAAGAATAAAACAAGCTGATATACGAGAAAAATGGAGAAAACGATGAAAACAAACTCAACACACCCCATGGTGTATAAAGTCATGGCCATGTCAAGAACTTACGAAGAATAGAGATTATTTTAGAAGACACAACATGGTCATGTTGATATCAACACACCCCATGTTAGAAGAAAAAAGGAAAACACAAATAAAAGCATCTGAAGATCAACATGGCCATGTTCAACATAAACAAGCCCATGTCTAAAGTACAAGAGAAATGACAAATTTGGACTCTTCTGGACTCACCACGACCGTGTTCAAAGGTCAACACGGTCGTGTTCTCTCTCCTGATGTACCATCTGACATTGTGCATTATATATAATAAGACAAGATGATCAACACGGTCGTGCCAAACTCAACACGGGCTGTGTTAAGTCCCTAGTTCATCCTATAAATTGAATGTTCATCTTCCACATTCAATAGACCTTCAACAACATTAAATTCACTCCACCCACCTCCGTTCTCCACCATTAATTAATGAATTATCCCATTCATTCAACCTTTGAAGATCAAGGAGATTAAGCTCTTGGAAGAAGTCATTATTATCAAAGATTAGTCATCTAAATTGGTTAGATTGTTCTAAATTGATCATGTTTGTATCTATTATGTAGATGAATAACATTATGTTTATTATTGGCTAAACTTTCATAGTATCATCTTGGTTTATAATGAATCTTAATTTAAGTTTAATAATATTGGTTAAAAGTATGATCGGTTTATAATAAGTTAAGGTTATATTGTAATTATCACTAGATGAGAAATGTTAAAATACTCTTAAAAGATACCCCAAGTGCCGAGATTAACAATAAGCCGAGGAATTGCTATTTTGTGAGGCCTTGGTTAATAAACTTTAAAAGAGACACCATGTACCGAGTTGGATGATAAGCCAGGGAGCTGTCATTCTTGTAAGGTCTTGGTTGAGAAAAAAACATAAATCCTAATATGAACATGGACCAAATGAAGTATTAGTAGTAACTGATCATCTTAAAATGAGAATTATTGAAAATGTTGTGAAAACGGATTGTTGACGTTTATCCACTAAAATCGGTTAGTTACTTGTCAAGTGAGTGTAAGCCATGTATAGGGATACAATCAGTTAATTACTAAAATAAGTTAATCACTACCAGATGTCCCAACTTTTAACTATTTTTGTCTCAATGGGCCTCCGTTAAAATACACTTAATGTCGTTAAGTTTTTTCCGAGTTTCAACCCAATGGTTTAGGCTTTTGACCCGAAGAATGATACGATTCAACTGATGTAATGCTTATCTCTAAACAGTGATTCAAATGACTTGATTATTGTTAATGGGAAATTCAAACACCTGGATTGAAACATGGTTTCTTCGTTTGGATCACATTTCGAGATAACTTTTACATCCGTCGACTCGTATCGTTCTCTCGATCAAAAGCCCTAAAAATAAATTTGAAACTCGGAAAAAAACTTACGACGTTAAATGTTTTTAACAGAGGTCCATTGAGATAAAAAAAATAGTTAAAAGTTGGGACCACTAATAGTGATTTTTAAAGTTATGATTATTATCGGTCAATAAACAAATGTTTGGATTATTATTTACAATTTGCCTATTTTAAACAACTCTTGGATGGTTATTACATGATTTCTATAACTGTCTAAGAGTTGTGTGAGTGAATACTTGGTAATTCAAGGTTGATCATTTACAACTTAACTACTCTTAATTGGTATTTTAAGTATAATGAAGAGGTTAATTTCTGAAAGTATCAAAGACAACTCGCTTAGTAATTTAAGAGGTTGTCTCATCTTATAGTAAGTTATCCTATAAATACTTCTTATAAACCACTTGCTTACATAAAATGATGCTTTAGTGAAAGTCATGAAGTTATGCATATCTTTCTTATTTAACACAACCACTTATTAACATATCAGTATGTAACATGACAACTAATTAAGGGGGTGTTTGGGATTCCTTATTAAAGGTGAAAAGAACTTTTTATGATAAGTTGAAAAGGTCTTGTGACTATTTGATAAGGAGTTTTAAAAAAAATGTTTGGATTAACATAAGTCGATAAGTTATTTTTTTAAAAGTGTTTGGTTTAACTTATTGATGTAAAATGACCAAAAAGGACATTTTTTTACAAGTGAATAAGTTATTTTTAAAAAGTATTTCGAATTGTTTATTTATACCATTTTATACCTTTTTCATCTCTAGCATATTGAAAAAGAAATTACAAAATATACATCATAAATTTTTTTTTTGCATATATTATAATTTTTTGATTAAACCATAATAATACTACATTCATAAATGTTAAAAAAACACCAAAAATGCACAATAATAACAAAACAATGTCATACTACATTTCGCTTTGCGATTCCATTATTTTTTGCGCAATAGCATCTCTTATCGCTGCCATAAGCATAACATCATCAGCCGTACGATTTGTAGCCGGAACTTCTTCATGATCTTCATCACTACGACATATTCTATGGGATTGTAAGATTCTTGTTGGGCAGTTTAAATGCTTCATCAAACCTACCGGCCTTTCTAATAAAGTTAGGAATAGCCATCGATGCTAAGACAATTTTCACTTGGTGATCGTATGTGTAATTAACATGCATATCGCTCAATAACGCCCACCTAGCTTTCCACACTCCAAAAGTTCGTTCAATGATATTCCAGAATGATGAGTGGTAATAGTTAAATGTTTCTTTTGGTCTGTGAGGAGCACGCATAGCGCTAGTTTGTCCACGTCAAAAATCCGGTATATGATAACGAATGTTCGCACCTTTGTATGGAGCAAGATACCCTTTAGTATTTGGGTATCCGACATCAACAACGTAATATTTTTCTACAAATAAAAAAAAGTTGTGAGTCGTTTCAAACAAGTATAATTAAAACCGAACCGAACCAAACCGTTACTAACAAGTATAACCATCTAAAACCGAAACCGAATCGTGGATAATTAAAACCGAACCAAACCAAACCGTTACTAACGGTTTGGTTCCGGTTTGGTTTCACGGTTTCGACTTATCGGGACTTTATAAAAAACTGAATAGAATATACAAATATAAACTTAGTTCAATATAAACTGAATAGAACTTGAAACCGAGCTGCAAGCGCATAATAAATCCTTCAATTCCAATTTGGTGGAAACCAAAAGTTTGCAACTTAAATTATAGCAAATGGAATTAAATCTAATATACATATAATAAATCTTCTAATATAGAACACATAAACAGACCGTTCAAATCGGACCATTACTAACGGTTCGGTTTGGTATGGTTATAATTGGTAACGGTTCGGTTTGGTTCGGTTATAATTTTCAACAATTCGGTTTTGGAAACATAAGCGTTACTAAAAATTACTAAAATTACTAACCACCCGTTGGATGTGGAAACTTAAGCTCCGGCCTCTGTAAGGCTTCATTGAAGATTTTCGTGTCATGTGCAGTCCCCTCCCATCCGGCCCATACAAATGTAAAGCACATGTTGAAATCACAACCCGCCATTATATTTTGTGTGGCATATCCCTTTCGACCAACGTACTTCGGTTGGTCGTTCAATCGAACCGATGCCCTCACATGTGTCCTGTCAATAGCGCCAATACAATCCTACAAATACAAAAAATAAAATAATTAAAGCATTTGTTAAAGTAACCGGAACATTGAAAACCTTGAACATTAGATTATACCTTGAACATTGGATAATATCGAGGATTATTTAATATATGTGCGGGTACATCATCATTATAGTTTGCGGCTGGCTTGATTATTTCAACACTCATCTTAAGCACAGATGCTAAAACTTTATAGAAATGCCTATGAATGGTTTCCCCGGAATGATTAAAAGATTATTGGACAAACCTATACGTACACCCATGAGCCAAAGTCATCAAAAATATTCCGACCGACTCCTCAATAGAAACATTACGGGTTTGTGTCAGTCCGTATCTAGTAACAAGATCTACGCATAACTGTCTAAAAACTGGTACATCTAGTCGAAATATTTCATAACATCTTCTAGGATGACCATTTAATATTTCATTAATAAACATGTGCCCTGTGCGGTCTGACGTACGACATGGCGTTCGTTCGTTACAAAAGTCACGAGCTAATATTATCCCTTTGACAACTAATGCACATAACCTTTTGAGTTCTATATCCACTCGTCCACCCCATATTCTTCACCATCATCATGCAAATGAGAGTTGTCACAATCCATCCTATATAAATATAAAAGATTCAAAACAATAGACATTAATGTCAAGCCATAATACACATATAAATTGTAAAACAAATATAAGTAGAATAATGTCAAACGATAACACAATTATAAGTAGAATAACACATAAGGTCAAACGATAATACAAACATAAAACGTAGAACAACAACACATAATGTCAAAACAATAAGATAGAATGTAAAACTACTAACTAGTCTTCAGAAGTAACTTAAGGAGCCCCATGTTGGATTCATGAGTCTTTGGATACATAAAAGCATCACGGTTTTGCTTTTCGATTTAAACACGCAATGCACTTAAATACTCATCGGAACATTCTTCGAAACCGGGAAAAGTGATGATAATGCTAATGCAATCTTCAATTGTTGGGTAGGAGTCATTTGGTGGAAACGTTTGTGTGCTTTTTGTTGATAAGACTTTCATTATGCCATCTATCTTTTCCTCCAAAGATGAAGCTTTGCTCTTGGTTGAACGCTTGTTGGCAACATCATTAGACTTCTTCCTTTCACCAGAACTACTTCCAGCAAAACTAGCAAACAAAGGCACATTAACACCCAAACTTATTTCATCACTGTCTCCCTTGCCATTGTAACAGAGTCATAGCTTGATCTCCTACGGCAACCAAATCCCGAAACAAAGAAGCGTAATGCGTTTCAAATATTTCCAAGTTTGCATCCCTAAATTTAGCAAAGTCTTTATCTACCTAAAAGATAAATTAGATAACATGAACAAACATGAACTAAACAATTATCTACCTACTGATTACTATACAATATAGTCTTCAACTTTCTTTTTTTCTTTTTCTTTTTTTTTACAAACAAAGATGGGTTACTGTTGATGAAATATGAAGTCATTATTTTTGTTTTTTAAAAAACCATACAGCAAAGTCATTACAACAAACTTTCTTTTTAAATAAGACCTTCAACTTTTTTTTTTGTTATCATGTAAAATCCATTATGCATTTAGCAAAGTCAATTTTTTTACAAACCATTATGCATTCATTTTTGACATGGGCTCAGTTTAGAGATAAACCTATGTATAAAGAAAAAAATGATTACAGTCGCCGAACCGATTAACACCCCTAACTACAAATGATTAAAAAACAGTAGGAGTGTAGAACTTACCTTTATTTTCTCATCCCACCACGTAGGCGAAGCATCGATTAAACTTCTCGTCCCACCAATCCCCGTTTCATGTCTCATCAAACGGTCATAAAGCTTCCATTCTTTTTTCATGACGTCCCATTTGTTTTTAATTTGTTTCTCATCAAAGGTTATGCCCGTTTTTTCATGCATGGTTTGAACTATATTCTTCCACCCAATCTTACTAAAGTGAGTACCGGGTCTATTCCCTTTTCTAAGTTCAAGCAAGCACACGTCGATAAACTCCTTGAACGTATCATTACCCCACAAGACTTTTTTGTTTTCCGTACTCTTAAGCATACTATATCCATGATTCATAAACAAACACATCCCATATACCAAGGTGAACTGTAAGGCCCAGTTACCGGTAGCCCTACTTTCCTGTTGGATTTACTCATAAACACAGTTCTAAATATCAGAGTTAATTAAAACATTCGCGGAATATAAAAGCTTTCATAAAATATTTCATAACAAAACACATCTTGTCTTAAAACGTCATCTTGTCTTTCAAAATAAACAAAACAATAAACTTAAACGTCTTGAGTCTTCCGATGCCAGCCTCTTATTCAATGCCACGTGTCTTCTCAAGCGAGCTGCCTCATCCTACTCACCTGCGTGCATACTAAAAGTTAGCTACGCTGAGTGAGTTCTAGTTAATCATACATTATACAATACACATAAACTTATATTCTTTCATTCATACTTTCATACTTTCTTTTGTATTAACTTACTTTCATATCTTACGTTATAAAGAGCATTACGCCCTACATTCCTCGAGTATTATTAGGGCTCGGTACCCTCCTTCCTCGAGTATTTTATGGCTCGGTACCCTCCTTCCTCGAGTATTATTAGGGCTCGGTACCCTCTTTCCTCGAGTATTATTAGGGCTCGGTACCCTCTTTCCTCGAATATTAGTAGGGTTCGGTTCCCTAGTTCTCGAATATTAGTAGGGTTCGATCCCTTTTCGTTACCATACAACCATACATAATACCTCGAGCATTATTAGGGCTCGGTACCCTTTTCATAACCATACAACCATACAGCCATCATTTCCTTCTTTTATTAACTTTATCACGTTCATACATATAAGCATACATATCATACTTACCTCATGCATAGCGTTACAACCCGACAGTACGTGCAATATCCGAAGATCGTTCACGTACCATCAAGCAATCATTCATACATTTCACATTATTCACATAAGACATACACTTATCTCTTAGGATAAGCGTATTAACAAACATATTGAGTATGCACACAGCCCCGAAAACATAACACATAAATGGGGCTAGAAACTCACCTGAATCCTGTTACGCTCTCCGTTAATCATTATTCCCTTCTTGAGCTGTGCACGGCTAACTGTATAATATTTACATGTATCAATTAACTACTACTACTCATGTTGTATATCTATCTTTATATAACCCACAACGAACGGGGGTCCGGGGGTAGCGCCCCTGGCAGCGGGGTCTAGGGGCGGCAGCCCCTAACAGGGTCCAAGGGGCAGAGCCCCTGGCTGGGGTCGAGCTGCCAGGTCAGCTTGGAAAAATTTTATTTCCATTAACTGTCCCCAACTGAATACTATCGATTTTCGGGTCATATCGGTCAGCGGTGCGGCTATCCTGGAGAAACCTTCGATGAATCTCCTATAGTAGCCAGCTAACCCTAGGAAGCTTCGTATATCAGTTGATTCTGTGGAGTCTTCCAATTCGTTATCGCTTCAATCTTAGCTGGGTCCACGGTAATCCCTTCCGGATTAATCACGTGACCTAGAAATTGCACTTCTCTTAACCAGAACGCGCACTTCGAGAACATAGTGTTGGTGCATGATGTCAGTAGTTCAGTGTCTAGTGTCTGTAATTGAGTTTGTAATGTTTTGTATTTGATGTAAGCGAAGTTAGCTAACAAGTTCGCTGATATAGGCGAACTTGTTAGACAAGCGAAGTTAGGGACAACTTCGCCTGAACATGCCAGGCGAAGTTGTCGTGTTATATATTGATTAGGTTACGGCTTAATCAATAACAACATACATTAAGAAGTTTTATTATTAGAGTTTACGAGTCAGAGAGTCCTGTAATCAGTGATTGATATCACGTGTTTAAGGTTGCAATATAACGAGTATTTGTTTATTGTAACGTGTGTTCGATTGTGTTAACTCGTATCGTCTTCTACGCTCGTAACGTCTTACGTAGGGATTCCGCACCTACGTAGAACGAGATATCTCGTGTAGATCCGGCTGGGAACCTACAATTGGTATCAAAGCATTTGCTCGATTGTGTGGTTCGGGATTATCACGCGGGTGTAGAAACCGTTCCGTTCGACTATTCGCGGGACGAGTTTTCTGAGTTTTTGTGTTATACTCACCTCCTACAATCATAAACAACCCATAACACCTTCACAGACCTCGTAAAATCCAGAAATCTAACCTGAATATTCATGGTGTTCATCAGGCGAAGTTGCCGTCACTGTTCGTAGGGTTTCAGCGAAGATATAAGGTTATGCGAAGTTATCCACAACTTCGCCTACCTTCTCAAGTTCGCCTGTATCAGCGAAGTTACCCACAACTTCGCCTACTTCACAAGTTCACTTACCTTAAGCTAAGTTATTAACAACTTCGCCAAATCAGGCGAATTTAAAAAGAAAGCGAAGTTCAGAATCAGCGAAGTTCAGACTTAAGCGAAGTTATCCACAACTTCGCCTACAGTACTGTTAAAAATAAAATTTTTATTTTTCGGGTTTCTGTGTGTTTCGTGAAAGATATCTTCAATCAACATTACGGAACTAGTTAAGATGGAAGTGGAAGCGGGTTCGGCTACAAAGGCACCGAAGATGCTTAAGAAAACTGATTATGTAGCGTGGAAAGATCGTTTTGAACAATATGTCAAGTACCAAGATGCTAAGATGTGGGTATGCATACAAGATGGTTACATTCCACCTACTGCTGAGTATGAGGGTCGTGATCAGATAAAGAAATACAAAGAGATGGAAGAAGAAGAGAAGAAAATGTTTGAGGCTGAAAGCAAAGCTCATGCTGCGATTACTATGGCTCTTCCACAAGAGATTATACACACCTTCAGAAAGTATAAGACTGCTAGAGAGCTTTGGGAAGCTCTTGAAAACCGTTTTGAGGGTAATGTGGGAATTCGTGCTTCAAAGATTAAACTACTTAAAACCCAATTCTCGGTCTTCAAGTACTTGTAGAATGAATCACTTGATGATATCATCACTAGATATTATCATCTGATGACCGAACTCAACAATTATTCAATTGCTTACAAAGAAGATGAAATTGTTGAAAAGCTTCTTGATGCTCTCCCACCGAAATGGGAGATGTACACTGTGTTGATGAGAGAAGACAAAGACTTTACTGACTATGACCTGGAAACAGCAGTTAACAAGCTACGAACTTTTGAACTAAACATGGTTCGAAAAGAGACACCTACTGATCAGGTTCAAGATCCAGGAATGTATGGTGCAAAGGTTAATACAAGTTCAAGTTCGAAGTCTGATTCGTCTGCTTACTACTCAAAGGGAGAGTCGGGCGCTAACTCAACACATGAATGTCATGTATCTCTCAACATGAATGGTGATGTATGCTTTGTAGCTGGAGGATCAAATGTTTCTAACCCTCAAGCAACCAATAGTAGTTTTACCCCAAGTGTTTCGAGCAACAACTACTCAAGGATGCCGATGAGTGTTAAATCTGCTAAACAGCAGTTTGCTCTCTATGCATCCTTTATTGCTTCGTATGAAAATTACATTCAGGGTAAGATTGTTGATCCAGCAATATTGGAGGAAGACTATGATCAGATCGATGCTGATGATCTGGAAGAGATGGATCTGCAGTGGCAGATGGCGATGATTGTGAGAAGGGTTAAGAGGTTTATAAAGAAGACAGGAAGGAAGTTTGTTGGTGAGAGACCGGGTTTTGACAAGTCAAATGTGCGCTGTTACAACTGTCAACAGAATGGCCACTTTACGAAGGAGTGCACGAATGAGAGAGTTGAACGTAGTCAGAACAGGTCGACACACCAGAATGGGGGTGGTAATGATAATAGGGCCATGATTTCCAGACAGAATGGGGAATATAACTGAAATCCGCATGTTGAAGAAGTGTTCGAACAGGCCAATATGGCGAACATCGAAACTGCAGATACTGAGGAAGTGACTGGCGAAAGTGAAGCTTACACGGCAGAGGATCAAAATGAAGCTTGTATGGCAGATGTGAAAGATCAGCTCACCGAGGTAAGTACTAAACTCCCTTGCACTAAGTGTGAAAATCTGCCTGAACAATTGACAACTATAACTGATCAGTATGTTATTTGGATGCTCAATTCAAAACCTTAAAAGAAGAGCATCATTTCACTAAAGCTAGAGAAAATAGTTATAAAGTAAAAATAAAAGCTAGTGAAAAAGATATTAGATGTCTTAAAGCAAATCTAGCTGAAAAAATTAAAGTAATTGATCTGAGCTATGAAGTGTTAGAAGAATAAACCAAACTAATAGCTGAAAGGGATAAACAGATAGCTGATCACCAGGTGAAAGTGGTGGAACTTAACAGGAAACTTGAGAAATTTAGAAATTCCACCGCTATACTTGATCACCTCGTTAGTGATCAAGGTTCCCCAGTTAAAAGGGGAGGAATTGGATATCATAAAGTTCCGCCACCGTACAATCATAATTACACTTATGATCCTAGTAATCAGAAATCTGTTGATGTTGATTATAGTAAGACAGTTCCGGTTAAGGTAACTAGTAAAGAACCAGAAGTTAGTAAAGGCGAAACAAGTAAGCCTGTTTCAAATGTTAAGATTTCTGCTCCAAGTCCTGTCTCATCAAACTCGGACAAGTCATCTGATTCGTGTGAGACAAAAGAAAAGGCAGTGTTACCAAAAAGTGGAGAGAAACATAAAACAACTGAAAAGAAATCTCCACTAAACCCGTATGTCCCACCATATGTGAGACAAACGGGCAGTAATGCAGCCTCATCATCTAAAACAACTGTTGAAAAGAAAGTTGAACACAGGAGTTGTTTCAGATGTAATCAATTAGGACACCTAATTGCTGATTGCCCTCTGAAGCAGAGATTCAGAGGTGTGAGGCCTTCAAAAACTGAAAACAGATCTAACAGTAACTATAATAGTGGTAAAACTGAAAACTCATCAAAGTTCAGAAATTGGACTAATTCTGGTTTTCAAATAAAAAGATCTCAGTTTTTCACTGCTAACAACCAAACCATAAGTAATAATTCACTTAAATCTAGAAGGTTTGGATGGCCTCATAGTCAATCTCTAAGAAGGTATCCTTTCAGGACTTACAGAAACTATTCTGATACTAACTTTGGACAGCCAAGGTACGGGATGTATCGACCCAAGACCAATAGGTCTTGGGTCCCCAGATTTTAATCATTTGCTTTAATCGTGCAGGAACAGTTGAACAGGGCTGCAAACAATCAATGGGTTGTGGATAGCGGCTGTTCCAGGCACATGACGGGTAGCAAGAAATTGTTACACGATTAGAAATCTGTTTAGGGAGGAAGAGTGAGTTTCGCTGGAGAGAGCGGTGGTAGGATTATAGGAATTGGGACGGTGACTAACGGAAAGATGACGTTAGAGAAAGTAAATTTTGTTAAAGAACTGAAGCACAATCTGCTGAGTGTTTCGCAGATTTGTGACAAAGACTACACCGTGCATTTCACCAAGAATGAAGCGATCGTGCTATATCCTGGATTCAAGATACCAGAGAATTGGATTGTTATGAAGGCTCCAAGAGAAAAGAATACGTATATAATGGACATGAGGTCGACTGAGATGACCACAGAAGAATCGTGTCTTCTGTCGAAAGCAACTGAATCGGAGTCCGAATTATGGCATAGGATAATGGGGCATATTCATCTTCGAAAAATGAACTACCTTGTCAAGAATGGGCTTGTGCTGGGTGTTCCCTTGAAGAATTTCAACTTTGAAGATCAATGCTTATCGTGCAAAAAGGGAAAGCAACACAAGAAATCCCATCGCACCAAGAAGGTTAACTCAATTGTCAGTACCCTAGACTTACTTCACATGGATCTCTTTGGTCCAGTGAATGCAAAAAGCCTAGGAGGAACATCGTACTGCTTGGTGATCACTGATGATTTCTCTCGATACTCTTGGGTATATTTCCTGAAGTCAAAGGATGAAACGGTTCAGATGGTGATAAATTTGATTACCAAAGTTGAGAACATTATGGGAAAAGAGTTAAATACATCAGGAGTGACAATGGAACTGAGTTCAAGAACTATCAGATGGAGCTCTTCTGCTTACAGAAAGGAATCGAACATCAGTTCAGCGCTCCGTATACTCCGCAACAAAATGGAGTGGCTGAGAGGAAGAACAGAACGTTAATTGAAGGAGCCAGAACCATGCTGGCTAATTCGAAACTTCCTGTGGTGTTCTGGGCTGAAGCTGTTGCAACAGCCTGTTATATCCTTATTCGAGTGTTAACCGTTAAAAGATTAAATAAAACATGTTATGAACTTATGCATGGGAGAAAGCCCAACTTGAGTGGTCTTGAACCATTCGGGTCCCCGTGTTCGATATTAAAGACAAATTCTAAATTTGGTGAAGTAGCCGACGAAGGAATCTTAGTCGGATACGTTGTTGGGACTCCCAACAGACGTGTCTTTAATACATCGACCAGCAAGGTTGAGGTGGTCTGTAACACTGATATCACAAGTTACAAATCACCAAAACCAAGCACGGGACCCGCTGGGGTTTTCGACTATGATAGACTTTTCAAATCTTTTAACATACCTTACATGGATTGTGCAGAAGTAGATGAAAGAATTGCTTCGAAGATGATTTTTGATGAGGAAGACAATTATGTGCAAAGACCGAAGTATGATGAATGTCAGCCTTCCTCATCAAATGCTGTCAATACCCCTGCTGCCTCTACTGAAGAGGAATTTATCAATCCGTTTCACTCTCAACAACAATCACCCACTGATGAGCTACCTTCGAACCTGGAAGACAATCTAGATGTCAGTGCGGTTCCGACTACGAGAGTTCACAAAAATCACCCATTGGAGAATGTGATAGGTGATCTGTCCGACGGTGTACAAACAAGACAAAGCTTGAATGAGCACACCTGTGTTTATACAAGCATTAAAGATTCAGGCATAATCAACGAATGCTTGTACACCTGCTTCATCAGCCAGATTGAACCAAAGAACTATCAAATGGCTCTCAAGGACAACTCGTGGGTCGAAGCCATGCAAGAAGAATTAGCCCAGTTTAAAAAGATGGAGGTATGGAACTTGGTTGCAAAACCAAAAATTGTGCATGCGATTGGCACAAAATGGGTCTTCAAATGCAAGAGAGATGAGAAAGGGATTATTATCAGGAATAAGGCGAGGCTGGTTGTAAAAGGTTTTAATCAGCAAGAGGGGATTGATTACAATGAGGTGTTTGCTCCTGTGGCAAGATTGGAGGCCATTCGTTTGTTTTTGGCATTTGCTGCACATAAGGAGATGAAGGTTTTTCAGTTGGATGTGAAGAGTGCTTTCCTTAACGGTAAAGTCGATGAGGTTGTGTACGTTGAGCAACCTCCGGGTTTTCCTGACCCAGACTTTCCTGATCACGTATACAAGCTAAGTAAAGCACTGTATGGACTACATCAGGCACCTCGTGCCTGGTACTCAACGTTATCCGACTACTTGCTTAAGAATGGTTTTGAACGGGGAAAGATTGATAGCACTTTGTTCTTCAAAAGAAAAGGGAGCGACTTTCTACTGGTGCAAGTCTACGTGGACGACATCAGCTTTGCTGCATCAAAAGTCGCCATGTGTCAGGAGTTTGAGGCCGTCATGAAGAAGAGATTTGAAATGAGTGCTATGGGTGAACTAACATTCTTTTTAGGACTGTAGGTTGATCAGAAGAAAGATGGGATGTTCATTCATCAGACTAAGTATGTCCATGATGTTCTCAAACGCTTCAAGATGGAGGACAACACTCCATACGATACTCCAGTCTGCGTCAACCACAAATTGGGTGCTGATTCAGACAACGATGCAGACGTGGACCCAACTCAATATCGGGCAATAATAGGTTCTTTAATGTCCTTAACTGCTTCTAGGCCTGATATAATGTTTGCTGTTTGTCTTTGTGCTCGCTTTCAGGCAAACCCAAAGGAATCTCACTTGAAGGGTGCGAAGAGGATTCTACGGTATCTCAAAGGCAAGCCTAAGCTGGGGTTGTGGTACACGAGAGGAGGAGACTTGGAGTTGGTCGCCTACACAGATTCAGATTATGGAGGGTGCAATTAGAGTCAGAAGTCTACTACAGGTGGATGTCAGTTTCTTGGTGGCAGATTAGTGTCATGGCAATGCAAGAAGCAGACCTCAGTCGCGATTTCAACATGTGAAGCAGAATACATGGCAGCATCTAACTGCTGCTCCCAGGTTCTTTGGATTCAACAACAGTTGCGCGATTACGGTCTGAATTTCACTCATACTCCTATTTGCATTGATAATACTGCTGCTATCTCAGTAACTAACAATCCCGTAAAACACAGTAAAACTAAACATATTGACATCCGTCATCATTTTATACGGGATTGTGCTGAGAAGAAACTGATTGTGCTCGAAAATGTTGATACGCTAGATAATTTCGCTGACATGTTTACGAAAGCGTTTGACAAAACTAGATTTCAAAACCTTGTTGAGCTGAATGGGATGATCAATCCCGAGTAACCGTGTTTTTATCTTTATTAAAAAAAAAAACGTCACTATCGCTTAGAATTATGTCGGTTGCCTCAGTTTGAAGGACATATCTTCGGATATGTTTGGTCCTCATTTCTACTTGTTGAATATAAGGATAGCCATTAACAAGATGACTGAAAGTGACCGGGGCGGTTTATGATGTGTTTTTATTCTTTCGCTGAAAATTAGTCGATCATACTTAGTTAGAAGGACACATACTTGTATTTGGTCGGTCCAGCTGATCCATTGGATCTTCGGGATAGCCTTTTACCTGAAAACTTCAATTTGATCGGGGCGATTGAAATTAAAAATTTTTTTTGGGAGATGAAATTAGTTTTCAAGTCTACTACTTCGTAAGAAGTTCCTTTACGATGTTTAACAGAAAATTGATCCAACCTTGGAAAGTGATAGATATACTGATTCTGTGTGCTTAACTAGTGAAGTTATTAGGCCTAAAAGACTTTAGAACAGTCAATGTATGTCATGGTAGCTTTTTATGGTGCGTAAAAGTAGAAGTGATACTAACTAAATCTACTCGATTTTACGTGGAAACTTCTTAACAATTGTGCATGTCTCCATATATATCTTTCCGAATGATAGGCAGAAAAGCGATTACCCAGTCATACACGAGCCCGTGAGTGTTCTGATTCCCGTGAAGATAGCGTGTCAAGAAACTGCAGTGATCCAGATTCGGGACTTGCAGTAGTTTTTCTGAAGTTTGTGTAAATACTTAAAAAAAAAATGTGTGAGTTATTGAGACATTATAGAATTCATAATGATAAGACTTCTCAATCAAGATGCAAGATAGAGAACGGGAAGAAGAATCGGACGATCGAAGAGCATTTACTATTTAATCAGACACTACGGGTCGAGGTCAACTCGGGGTGACTTGGGGAAAGCCAAATACGCTTTGAGAATAGATAGGAGGTATCATAATCTCTGAGTTGTTGCCCACTTAAGTTTAGAGCTTAATTGAACCTAACCCGTATCACAGAAACGATGAAAACCATTTTAAGTTAATTACCTGCTTACAACCTGTCTCTTTATGTCATAATAAAGCTGAACACGGATCTGTGTGACAGTCACGTAGTTAGTATGATTCCTGTTCGGATCTTTTCTAAAACATGGTAGTCCTATCGAGACTGAAATTTGATCCCGTGTACTTTAAATTTTAAAATTTTTCTACTTATGTAGGTGTATGATTTATACCTGGTTACTTGGTCTTGATCGTATCATTTAACACTTTAAAGGTTGTTTTTAAAACTTAATTGCAAATTGTTCAAATTATAGGGGTTTGTTTTGAAAATTTTAATACTGGCGAAGTTGTCCATAACTTCGCCTGCAATAGGCGAAGTTATCCACAACTTCGTCTGTAAAATTCTGACCCTATATAAAGAAGTTTTAAGGTCAAACGGTTCATTATTTTCAAAACCCAGCGAACTTATCCAGCGAACTTAACCTCTAAACCCATAGCGAACTTATCGATCTTTCTGTGTTCTCTCTTCCTTCGATTCTACTCCGTGTTTAAAGGTGTGTAGGGTAATCGAATCGATTAATCATGTTCATTAACGTTTATCATCGGTCGATTCGAACCGATTCACGTCCTCGTTTTTCGAACCCTTAACAACCGATTTTCAAACGTATCTTTACGTGTTCATAATCAATCTAATCGTCTAAATCGTCATTAAATCAAGTTTTACGAGATCCGCAAGCTCAAAATTGACCAAATCACGTCGTTCGATAAACCTAACTGATGCCGTTTCATATTCGGCGAAGTTACAGTTTAGGCGAAGTTGTCCGTAACTTCGCCTGAGATTTAACTTCGCCTGATAATTATTTTTGAAACAGTTTATGAGGCGATGTTGTGGTTAGGCGAAGTTACCATTAACTTCGCCTGGACTTTTTTACTTAACAGTTAGCAGACGAAGTTAAAGTTGAAGTGAAGTTGTTTCCCAACTTCGCCCCACCTTTAACTTCGCCTATACAGAAAAGATCGCAACTTCGCTCATGGTAACAGGCGAACTTGTGATTTGCTTTGTCGCTTATCTAACTTAGTCTGTTTGGTGCAGATATGGCTGCTATAGGTGGTGCAGGCGGTGATGACGGTGGTGATAACCAGAGACAGTTCTTCCCGGGTCACTACATGTATATAACATTAGACCCGGAGGCGAGCGGAGTTGATGATTTCCGTGAAATCATCACGTTCCTATTACGCTCGCGTATATTTCACGCGATTACGACAACTCTGCCGATATCCTTACCCAACATTGAGGATTTTTGGCAGACCGTGGAATATGACTGTAGGGTCGAGCCCCCGGTGATGCGAGCAACAGTCAACAATCACATTGTTCAGTTCTCATCTGAACAGATACGGGCGGCTTTACGTTTTGGAGATGAGACGAGGGATGACCCGACAGACTTTGTAGCTCCTTTCCGTGATGGAGCGTTTTTGAGGATGGGATACTCAGGTCCCTTGGGAGATATCCAGAGAAGGAAGGGATTTTTGCTTGACCAGTAGCGCTTTCTCATGCATGTCATGATTGTTTGCATGTCAGGGAGAAAGGCGGGCACTGATGGCATGGGCGCGACCATGCAGTCGGCAATGACTGATCTGACTTATAACAAGCGTTACAGCTTTAGTCAGATGGTCTTCTACGAGATCGATCGACAAAGAAGAGCGGTGGCGCGTGAGAGATTTATCATATATCCAAGATTTCTCCAAATGATCTTGAATCATGTTGCTCCAACGCTACCTCAGCGCCGACCAATCCGATACGTAGAAAGTGTGAGCAAAAGGATCTTTGCCCAATGCAGATCCTCCAGTGCGAGGAGCAAACCTGAGCTCCGTCCTCGGCATACTCCACTATTTGGGTACTTGATCAACCCGGGGTATGTGCCTGCTCGTGGGGACGAGTTTCGGGACCCGGCACCACAACAGGCAGGAGCACCTCAAGCTATACCTGCTGCTCCTGTTGTGTCACCGGAGGAGAACGTTGACCTTGACGCAGAGTTTGGCGGTCAAGGATTTTTTGACATGGAGAGGGTTGATCCAGAAAAGTTTGTGCAAGTCTCTGTTGCACAAGTTTTGGGTGTGAATGTTACTAGGGCGGCTACAACGGTGGCTGGCTCAGATTCTGACGATGAAGTGGCCGAAGCAAGACGGATTTTGGTAACACATGAACGGACTCATGGGAAAAGGAAGAGAACTGATGATGATAGCGAGTCAGACTATGAAGAAGAAGTTCAACAGTTGATCCGGAGATCAAGAAGGGAACGGATAGGTGCAGGATCGGGAGCCGGTGAGAGCTCGAGGGTGGTACGTTTCACCCCACCCGCACTGTCCGGTATGACAATGGTTCCCTCATCATTACAGGTTACAAGGCCAAGCGCCACGGACATTCCCGTGGTGGCTACCTCATCCTTATTTGGCCTTCCACTCACTTCATTTCAACTTTTGGCTCTGGAAATCGTATCGTTGCCACCTCCAACTCTTACTCCAACGGAGGTCGTGGCACATTTTATTGAGTCGACGGTTGTGGCCACTGCAGGGTTATCGGTGACGATACCACCTGCGGTTACGTCTACTTCTGAGGTCCCGGTTACATCGGAAATCCCTCCTCAGTACACTCAAGATGTATCACATCTGAGGTTTGATTTCGATGCAACCTTATAAGACTCAGAACGAATAGCAGCACTTGAACGGGTCGTGGCAGAACAGTCAAGGATTAATCTTATCCAGACCCAGGCTATTCAACGCCTAGTTGCAGAGAATCAGATGCAGTCGTCCCTGCTGGTAGAACATGGAAAAATCATAGATGCTCTGAAGGAGTTCTTGGCATCTAAGGGGGAGACGAGCTGTAAAGGCGATGAGTTGAGGACCAAGAGGAGAAATGATCGAGACGATGATCCCAATGCATCGAAGGTGCAGGTGGTGAGTTGCCAAGAACTGTACAAGCTCTTGGGACTTCCACAACTCAGGAGGAGTCGACAACTGCAGCTGGTGGTGATGATGTGGTGGTAGTGGAGGTTGAGGAGATGGATGATGACTTTATGTGTGATGATGATGTATTACCGAGTGATGAGATAGAGAAGATTGGTGCAGAGATTGTTATTGATGATGATATAGAAGAGGGAGAGATAGTAGAGGAGAATGTAGAGCATGAGATTCCGGAAGTCGATAACGCAGATATAGGTAAAGATATGGGAAATGATGAGACTGAATGGGAAGAGCAGCCTAGATGGAAAGAAGGATATGCTCAATGGTTCGTCAAAACAAAGAAACCAGCGGTCCCTACTATGTTTAAGAAGACTTACAACATTAGAGGCTATGCTGAAGTGAGAAAAGGGATTATTTGCTGGATATACGATGAGCAGTTGAGGCTCTTCGTGATTAAGAGATATGATGGTATTCAGTACTTCAAAAGAATGTTGAGATCGTTGAACACACTGCCAGAATGTGAAGTGAAAGACTTAGCCAGATTGGGATTGATAAATTGAAGTGATGATAATATGGCTAGGGTCATCGGGAAGATAGTATGTAAGGAGAGTATAAAGGAAAAGAAGTTCGAGCTGCTGAAACCACAGAAGGGTAAACTTATCAAAGATAAAGATAGAGGGTTGAGAGCAGATGGCAAGCCTTGGATGATTATGAAGTATAAACCGATCCGGTGTTTGAAAGAAGTGCCGATGAAACAAATGCCCAAGGATGTGCTCAAAGTGTTGAAGTGGTGGTATGTAGATTGTGAGACAGCTGAAGCAGTGATGGAAGATGAAGATGAACAAGAGCTGCTGAGAGTCTATGATCCGATGCATCTAGTGAACCTGTCTCGAGCTGATCTGCAGGTGCTGAATGAGAAGAAAATCTTTTATATTCCTGCTTGGAAAGACGAAGCGAAGAAATATCAAAGAGTTGTGTCGGTATATGTACAAGAAGGAGTGAATGCTTAAAGATGAAGATTCAAGATTGTTGAAGATTACAAGACACGTGCTTGAAGATAAAGAGATGAAGCTACTGCCAAGAGGGAGTCTGTTGGTGCATGATGTCAGTAGTTCAGTGTCTAGTGTCTATAATTGAGTTTGTAATGTTTTGTATTTGATGTAAGCGAAGTTAGCTAACAAGTTCGCTGATATAGGCGAACTTGTAAGACAAGCGAAGTTAGGGACAACTTCGCCTGAACATGCCAGGCGAAGTTGTCGTGTTATATATTGATTAGGTTACGGCTTAATCAATAACATACATTAAGAAGTTTTATTATTAGAGTTTACGAGTCAGAGAGTCCTGTAATCAGTGATTGATATCACGTGTTTAAGGTTGCAATATAACGAGTATTTGTTTATTGTAACGTGTGTTCGATTGTGTTAACTCGTATCGTCTTCTACGCTCGTAACGTCTTACGTAGGGATTCCGCACCTACGTAGAACGAGATATCTCGTGTAGATCCGGCTGGGAACCTACACATAGCATACAACTTCTCTTTCTTCAGAGTCTCCAATACCTCTTTCAGATGCTCAGCATGGTCAGAATCGCTCTTTGAATAAATCAATATATCATCAATGAAGACGATAACCGACTTATCCAACATTGGCCGACAAACCCTATTCATCATGTCAATAAATGCTGCGGGAGCATTCGTTAGACCGAATGACTTTATGAGGAACTCGTAGTGTCCATACCGCGTTCGGAACGCTGTTTTAGGGATGTCTGCCTCTTTCACCTTAAGTTGATGATAGCCTGATCTGAGATCTATCCGTGAGAACCAACTTGAACCTTGCAGTTGGTCAAACAGATCATCAATCCTTGGCAAAGGATATCTATTCTTCACCGTAAGCTTATTCAACTCACGATAGTCTATGCACATTCTCATACTTCCATCCTTTTTCTTCCCGAACAACACTGGTGCGCCCCACGGGGAAACACTTGGTCATATGAAACCTTTGTCGAGGAGTTCTTGCAGTTGGGACATCAATTCTTTCATTTCGGACGGTGCTAGACGGGAAGGTGCTTTCGCGACAGGTTGGGCTCCTGGTACTAAATCTATCTGAAATTCTATCTCTCGCTCTGGTGCAACCCCGGAAGATCCTCAGGGAACACTTCTGGGTAGTCACACACAATAGGAACATCTTTCATTTCTTTCGTCTCGGCTGTAGCGTTGACGACATACGCCAGGTAGGCATAACACCCTCGCCTTAGCAAACCCTTGGGTTTTATCATCGAAATGACATTAAGCCCAGAACTATCCTTATCACCATAAACCGTCACCGCACTACCATCCAAGGACTTTAACCTTATTATCCTACTCTTACATACTATCTGAGCCTAAAACTCAGACAACCAATCCATCCCCAAAACCACATCGAACCCTCCCAAGGTCATAACGTACAAGGTAACAGGGAACTCATGTCCCTCTAGTTCTATCTTAGCGTTCTTAACCATTTTTATTATTTCAACCGAAGTGTCGCTAGCGGTTTCTACTATAAGAGTTTCAGACACTCGACAACATTTCATTTTAGCTAGTTTACTAAATGGTGTGGCTACGAAACTTTTGTTTGCGCCCGAATCAAATAATACAGAAGCGGAAACACCGTTCACTAGAAACGTACCTATGACGACATCCGGAATCTGCTTGGCTTGTTCTTGGGTCAGCATGTAGGCTCTAGTTCTTGGCCTAGCTTGATCGGCATCCTTCCTTCCACTTCCTCCAGCTTCACCCTCGGTGCATTCTCTAGCAAAGTGACCTGTCTTACCACACTTGTAGCATGCAGGCTTAGAACTGCACTCATGAGCATAATGACCTGCCTTCCCACACCTGTAGCAAACATTCGACCCAACTCTACACTCTCCAGCATGCATCTTTCCACACTTATGACATGTATCCGAACCCTTTCCCCACCTACACTCACCACTGTGTGCCTTGCCACAAGTCTTGCACGACCTGTTCTCCCAAACTCTCGGCTGCTTGTTCTTGGGGTTCCACATCTGGGTACCCGGGTCACTTAGCAGGAGCGACCCATTTCTTCTCTTTCTTCTCGTCTACCACCACCACATCATCCGCAGCCAGGTCTGCATAGACCATCTCTGCGAGTTCGACTACAGAATCGAAAGTAGCAGGTTTACTTGTCCTGACTAACATGCGGACTCTCTGTGGTAATCCCCTCACGTAACACTTGATTCTCTTAGCCTCAGTGTTGACCATATCGGGCACCAACCTAGACATTCGGTTGAACTCAATGGTGTACTCACGATGTGTCATCGTCCCAGCTTTCAAGTTCAGGAACTTCATCTCCGCCCTTTCAACTTCTGCATCAGCACAGAACCTCTTCATCACTAATTCCTTCAGATCCTCCCACTTCATGACCTTGATTTTCTCTCGACTCCTTCTTTGCTCAATCGATTCCCACCAATACATCGCCTCATCTTCAAACGATTGGGTGGCATAACCGACAGCTTGATCGGGACGGCACTCGCTAATGCGGATAATTTTATCCATGGCGGTTATCCACTGAAGAGTAGCGATTGCGTCTCCCAACCCAGTCAGCTTCGGTGGGTCGCATCCCTTGAAGGACTTATAGTTGCACCCACCTCGGCTTCTCTTCCTGTCACCAGCTTTCCCAGACTTAACCACACTCGAGGCCTCCCTCTCTTCTTCCTCATCTCTCCTACCCTCACCTCCTTCCCCTCCAGCAGTTCTTTCACGGCTCCCAGCAGACCCTCCCGGAGTAATATTCTTCACAGCAGTGGCTACAGCTTGAACAATAGCTGCTTGAATTGCGGGTTCCAGTTGAACCCCTTCATTGTTGACCGGACCTCCTCTAGCTGCACTCCCCTCATCTCCGGTGTTGGAAGCTGTCTCAACCGAAGGTTGCTGGACACGACGAGGCCTTCCGCGTCGTCCAGTGCGACCTCCAGCTCCAGCAATGTCTCCAGCTCCAGCCATCGTATTCTAAAAGGGAAAACACAAACATCATCACTCAAGGAACTATTTAGTACAAGGATAGTAAGGCTAACAGGTAATAACAGTGGCCAGCTGTGATTAGCTGATCACGTTACTTTCCGTGTCCTATACACTCCCCTTTATGAGTCTATTTGTGCTGGTTCTACTTAAACTGTTAGTCAATCAAGATGATCAAATAATCCTATCCCTATCATTCACATATTCTTTTCTTTCTCATTAACATATATCATTTAATCATACACTTTACCTTTACTGATCTTGCTTGAGCGACACAAGACATTCTTGAACTGGCATCTTCTTTCTTTTCTTACTTAAATCCCATTCTCTATTCGAGTCTAAGCATGTAGGATGCTTAAATCTCTCGAACTTTGCTCTGATACCAACTTGTAAGGCCCTGTTACCGGTAGCCCTACTTTCCTGTTGGATTTACTCATAAACGCAGTTCTAAATATCAGAGTTAATTAAAACATTCGCGGAATATAAAAGCTTTCATAAAACATTTCATAACAAAACACATCTTGTCTTAAAACGTCATCTTGTCTTTCAAAATAAACAAAACATTAAACTTAAACGTCTTGAGTCTTCTGATGCCAGCCTCTTATTCAATGCCATGTGTCTCCTCAAGCGAGCTGCCTCATCCTACTCACCTGCGTGCATACTAAAAGTCAGCTACGCTGAGTGAGTTCTAGTTAATCATACATTATACAATACACATAAACTTATATTCTTTCATTCATACTTTCATACTTTCATACTTTCTTTTGTATTAACTTACTTTCATATCTTACGTTATAAAGAGCATTACG